>NW_022726379.1:661799-687010 GCF_011630105.1 Anneissia japonica
TAAAATTAATGTTGAAATGAAGAATATATTTCAGTCTAATATTAGTGCAAAATATCATTAGGCCTTTGTAATCACAGCACGACGCGCGACTAACATGGCAACTAACACGCGCGTGGGTAAATCGTCACGTACGCTGACGGTTTATGGTCTGGTTGCTATGGTTTTTGTGACGTTCAGCGTGTAGGGACGAACGTGTGCCTAGAATGTCGATGCCAAAGTTATAACCTTTGATGTCCCGAGATGTGCGTCCTTCTGTTTAATTGCCTTGCTCTGACAGGAATCTGCCTCCGCAACTGGCACCACTACTTAATTTCAATTGATTATTTTGTTGGAAGCGATTTTAAGTAGCATGATAAAGTGGTAAAGCATATTTTCATCTATATTAGGTTGTTTACAGGCCCATATATGTTTTGGGTCCAGAGGCGGAGAAGCTCTGACAAAGTAGCATTTTGAGGCCGTATTTATTGGATTTCTGTAACCCATAATTTATCTTGGATTCAAACTATCGATCGCGACACAAGTTAAAGTCGCTAAAATATTTTGCAGGGTCACCGGACATTTTAGTTGTCGGAGAATGGTAATTGTCATGTCTTCCTTTCTTTGTGTCCACAAAATAAAACTAATTTTCTTTTCTATCATAATTGACCTTGATTCTTATGTTTGCTTCTCATCGTTTACTCATAGCAAAATACTGTTACCTACTTGGGCGTCCATACAACAACATCCTGTAGGAGTATTTTCAAACCAAACATAAAATTACAGGCATAATCGTAAACACAGTCATACAAAGTTTGTTCAACTTAATAGTTTGGCACACAATATGTATTTCTCTGTAATTTCACCCATCCTATATCCACCAAATACTAGAGATTTTAAAGCCTAAAACCACTTCTTCCAGTAGAATCTCCGGTCTACTCATAATAAAAACAAATTTTTATTCTGCTTTGTCATATTTAGCTGAACTAAAACTACCAATCTTTTAGTGTTTGTCAATTGATTTGTAACGGATTTAATTCAAGATCTGGATGGGCCACCCCTACTTCACATTGGCCCACTGTTTTGTTTTGGCCTTCACTATATTAAAAAATATATTCATTGAATGGTTATTACTTTCAGTTTCTTTTAAATATTTTTTTGTATAATTTATATTTTTTCTAGTGGGCCAGAATAATTTTCTTCCCAGACCAAATTTGGCCTGCGGGCCACCTTTTAAGAACCAGGGGCCTACAAACTCTGATTACTGCAATGTAAGTTTGCTTCGATATTTTAATTGATTTTATCTATTTATTTAATCCTGGAAAGAAAATACATTCATATTTCTTTCTGGTAAAATGATGCCAGGATTTGCCTGACGGGGATTCGATGTCCCCGACAAGGACTGACTCGCGGACGAGAGAGTCAAGCTTGGTTTCCATACAGTCGCTACACGCTATAGCTGACAGTTTCCGATGATGCTGATTTTTCGTTCGAAAAAGTCATACAAAGTATATAAAAGCACTAAAACACAATTTATAAATAGCCCGTTACCATATGTTCAAAATCCTGAACTCACTTAGTAGTGAGACCCTGGGGATGGTGGTCTCTTCAGTCTAAGCATTTGACACAAAGCCGCCTTACCGTTTTCATTCATTTATTCATTCATTCATTCATTCATTCATTCATTCATTCATTCATTCAAAAAATGTACAAAACGGCAGCACGCAGCTAAAAATGGCTGTATTACAATAGATACAGTATATAAAAAACAAATCTATTTTTTAAGCTATAAAATACATTGCACTTCAATTTAAAACTTCAATTTATATTTACACCTAAGAAAACAAATTAAATTAAGTAATAAATAACAAGAATAAGAAACTATATAGGCCTATACAAATTTATATTAATGAGAATTTTTTTTTTACATTATTGGATTACATAAAAGTAGATTACAAAAATTAATTAACAATTAAAAATTATAAACTAATACTTAAAATACAAAAATTATCTGCAGCTCTTCAAAGTTGTGTACTGTACTATTTTACTGTTTAATATTGCACAATTATTCACAGGCATTTAGTTTTTTTTTTAATAATATAAGGTTTTGTACAGTGTGTACCGATTTTAAGGAAAACCACTGTGAAAATATTACATTTTTTTATTACCAATAAAAAATAACATGTAATAAAAAATAATCTATGTATGCAATGGAATAATATGCACACATAATTTTTGAAAAATCTTCAACGACGGGCTGAAAAAAAAAATAATAAAATTTTGTTATATAATTTAGCAAAATTATGTATGCAATTGATTAATAATTTTAAATAGAATTCTCATGCGTAAAATTGGTCAACATCTTTAAAGATGTGTTCACTTGTGTTTTACGCATTAAATAGATCAACTAGTCTTTTTTAAAAGTTGTGTTTGCATTATTGTGAATAAACTAGTAATATGAAACCACACTAGAGTATTTAGTATTTAGGTTGCATAAAATGCATCCAGTTTTTGATAGGTTCATTGCAATTACAATTTATGCATAAAATTGGTCCACATTACATTGTGTTTAGGAGTATATGGTCCGTTTTTTTAAACACGACTCTAAATATTTTTTGGTATTTTTTTTATAAGCCAAAAATGCATAGGCCCCTATTAGAAACATAACAATGTTTACTAGTTTAGATCAGCTTCGTTTAAAATGAATTTCACCAAAAAATACCGTATTGAAAGCCAAATGAAATTATTTGAGGTGAAATGGTCCTTATCCGTTCAGTTTTAATTTTTTCGCGTAAAATTGGTTCACATACACATTACATTACACATTATTTAGTTTTTACACATGAAATGGGGTTTTATTTTAGTAGACAGGTATACATTAGTTGGATTTTATGCATAAAATGGTCACTGGGTCAAACAATGAATATTAATTATTTATACATGAAAGATTTTTAACATTATATATTATTAGCAACTATTAGCAATAATATTTCATCCAGTTTTGAAAGCGTATTTTATATTTTAGAATTAAGTAAGTTTATTTTAGTATTATGAAATAGATCTACATGATTACACATAATTTTATTTCATTTGTTAATCTTTTTGTATTTTTTTATGGAAGAAATTTGCAGGACAACACAATATTGCCTCTAGCCCTATTCTGTTCAATCACCGTTTTTGTCAATTTTTGAGGAAAAAAAGATAATGTGATTCTTCTGTGCCAAGTATAGCGTATGTAGGGTATAATTATACAAATGTGTCCTATATATTAGTGACTGGTATGTATGATATGGTTCAATATCTAACCAGGGTTAAATCTTGGGCAAAGGTTAAATCTTGGGTGATTAAAACTGACAAAAGTGATATGTTACTTGTGGGTCAAAAAATGACCTATTTCGACATTGATATATAGGCTATGTCAGAAAGTGATTAAGTACTGTAAGAATCTTACATATGAAATTTCTTACTCTGTACTTCTCATGTCTGTATATATTGTTTACATTTTGTCAAACTGTAAACAAGAAAGGTGAAGAGACCTATTTGATTGAAAAAACAAATCTGTCTCATTATATTATTTGATTTGCTAAAAAAAATATTACTGTATAAGATATTATTGGTCTACTTAATAAAATTAAATGCTGAAAATCTCAGCTTTAATAATACAATGTGAAAATGCGTATGTTATTGAATCGATCTTGTTAACTGGGCCCGTCGGTTGCATCGACCCTTTGTCACTGGCCCTAGCATAACTGAGTTGTCTACCCTGACTAGCCTGGCAATGGTATAGAAACAAACAACAACAGAAATTATTTCAAACTTTCCGCTAATATAATTCGAAAGATCACTCTTTCTCAATCGGAAATTTCGCCGGAGGTTTTTTTTTTTTTTTTTATGGTGTTTCCGCTTACCTCAAATTCTTCAGCAATTTGTTTATTCGTATAACCCATCACTTACCAAAGCTTCTAATTTGTCTTTACTAGTACTGGCCATGGCTGACAACTGTGCTATGGGCCTTTATAGCGGTAATAATTACGATGAATATACAAGCCTAGGCTACTTTATCTACGACAAATATGCCTCTGATCATATCGTTCCTATTGGTGTTTTAGTCCCAATTTTGTTGTTTTGTTGTGAAATTATTAAGGAAATTGAATTATGTCTTCTTGATTTTTTTAAAATTCATTTATAGGCCTATTGTTGTTTAGTTTCATTTTGATGCCAAAATTGGCGTTCCATACAATATCGCCAAAAGTCAAGTGGCACAGTGCAGAAGTCAAGTGGCACAGTACGAAAGTCAACTGGCGGCGCACGCAATTGAGTTTGCTCTGCGCCACTTTAGTTTTGCACTGCGCCACTTTAGTTTTGCACTGTGATTTATGTTTGTCCTTTTGACGTGATATCGCCAAAAGGACAACCACAAGTGGCGCAGTGCAAAAGTCAAGTGGCACAGTGCAAAAGTCAAGTGGCGCAGTGCAAGAGTCAAGTAGCGGGCACACGCATTTGGATTTGCACTGCGCCACTTGTGGTTTGCCTTGTTCAGCCGTATCTTTAGACACACCGAACGAACTACCACGGTACTTTATTTTGTGGATTTCCCCAAAAAATACATGAATATTTATTACAACGAACGGTGATAATATAAATTTGTCCAGTAATGTTTTATTTGGGTTATTTTGACAATTATAAAGTTCAAAAGGTACTTTTAAGATGCTTTAGTTGATATTAGGAACCATGCCAGATGTTATTGCATGCAATCAACATGTGGCAAGTCAATTAACAGAAAGTTCTGTCGGATGACAGCCTCGCAAATCCGGTCATTTGTTGGTGTTAGCTTGCGGGGTGAAGCGCTTGTTTTCTCTCAGGTGACCCCGTTCATACGGTCGGTGTCAGCCTCATAACAAGCGCTTGTTCGATAACTACGATATCACCGGTGTAAACTTACACCGTCGGAACAAGGCTAGTGAAATTAGGCTGGTGTAAGGGTCTTTTTGCGCTGTTTACATAAAACCAGCTCTTCATGAAGCACGATGGGAGAACCATAACCAGATCATGGCCACAATCTTGTTTTTATCTTTATTTTGGATTGGAAGACTAATATTTTTGGATGTACTGTATCTTTGAAGCTGGCTTTTCCAAGCGAAAAGAAGTTTTTTTTTTATTAAATATTAGAATGCACTTGAAAAGTAGTAGACTACAATAGATTTTTAAAATGTTGAAGACACACAAGTTTGAAGCAAAATTATTTGTCGCGGAAGACACACATTATTGTATGACGCATGACGTAATTTCTGCACGTTCTGAATGGCTTAAAACTTGCAATGGGTACAGCTTACCTGTAGAAAAAAAAAATCGCCGACTGTGAGGGAGGGGGAAATTCCCCTTCCCTTCCCCTTCCTCCGCTGTTTCCCCCTCCCCACTGGCGCCACCATTGGTTATTTGGTAAAAGTTGCAATTAAAAAGTGGATATGTGAACATAAGATTTCGACGGATTTGAAAAGTTGTAACATGAAAGTACAGTATTAAGGTTAGCAAAAATGAACGTTAACATTTTCCGGTTTTGTAGTAACCTTATTTGCAGCTTTCTCAATTACAATGCTGATTGGCTTAGAACTTGCAATGGGCTCAACTTACCTGTAGAAAATAATTGCTCCCGGCGGTGGCTTCCCCCTCCTCTTGAATTCGCCTACAGCTACAGGAGATTACATCACGGAAACGATACAAAAGGTGAAGAAGGATGACCTTTGAGCGTTTGACGGATTAATGAAACCATACATTGAGAAGGTTCACGTTATGAAAAGGACATGTTAAAAATTATAGCAAAATTAAGTCTCAGTCTGGCTAATAGTATACTATCTCTGCTACTGGTTTTCGAAATGGTTGGCATGAAACTGTGCCAATGTAGTCCGAATAAAAACACTTTAAATCCAGGCTCCAAAAGAAAAAATTAATATACTGTAAAACTGATTTTTTTTTTCTGAAGACTCTTTCTGGAGCTGTTATATAGAAATTTAAAAACTTGGGGGAAAAGGGGACTAACCACCCTTTTCTACACTTTTTAAAAATGATGCAAAAATCTGCATCTTATTAACCAAAATTTGTGAAGCACCCCTTTAAAATTATTATAATTGTCTTCACCTGTTCGATCGACGAAACATACCTAGCAAAATGATGGAGATGATACAAACAATCTATTAGTGCTCTTAATATATTTATTAATCAATCATAAATAAACGGATTTTCATTACGAGGCCTACAACGCCCCGACATTATAGAAAAGCATTCCTGATCCATAATCATTACATCTCCTATTGTGCGGTTAAAACAATGGTTTCATTTTCAATCGAACCATGGAGGTATTATAGTAATATCTCTATGATCGAACTAATACGCTTTATTAAATTTCTAGGAACAAAACAAAATACCCTTTTCAAAAATAAATTGGGCACACCAGTACAGTGTGTCTTGTGTTGAACGACAGCATGAAGGTGTTTAATTAAGCTCTTTTTATTTTTCCGGTGTTGTGCATCTCCAATAAGTAGGCCTACTACAACTAAATGAACAGATAACTAACGTTAAAATAAAGATACAAGATTTATTTTGTGTTTTTCTCCAAACTAATTTTCTTTGATAGTTTCGTTTTGATTCATATGCCTTATTTCAAACGTATTATGCTGAACGCAATTAATATCACTTGCGAAATGAGCTTTTTGTCTTACCCAGGCTGCTAATTTTCTTATATGTATCATAACTACGAGTAGAAGTCATCCATTTTAGAATAAAAGTCACCACTCAACCCACATACAGCGACATAAATGCATCATCCCAATGAAAAGATATACGTTGCACGAAGCATATATAAATAATTCGCAAAAAGAGAGAGAAAAAAAGTATAATGCTTGGAATAACAAAATCTATAAAATAATTATTCCCTCAACGGTGACATTAACACTATACTTTGTTTTACATCCATGATGGTACGACAAGGTTCAATGTTTCTGCTCAACTAAGCATAACACCATTACAAACGGCTATCAAATAAAAATAATACCGTAGATAGCGTCTTAAAGTGTCGCTGGATAGAACATTATTTGTCAATGAAGTAGTCAGAGGGAGAGAAGAAAAACAAGGGCTTAGGCTCGGGGTACAGGGAGTATGGCCGCACCCCCCCAAAAAGGCAAAAAAAAATCCGCTGGTGTAGGCCTAAGCCTAGGTCTGCCTAGTACAACAAAGGAAATTTGCAGAGAAGCAATTAGAACTAAATTAGGCGTGGTGGTAGGAGTCTTAGATCAGAGTTGACTACCACAAAAAGATTATGATAGGGGGTGGGTTCCGTCACATATAATGCTATTAATTTTCTTTATAACTTGTTCAATATACAATAATTCAATATCAATTAAATTTTCGCCTATCAATTTTTTTGCTCTCTTATTTATTCGATTAAGTATCTTTCTGCATAATGTTACCATAGTAGCAAATAAAACAGTACACTACAACACTGCGGATTACAGAGACATAACAAAGTTTAAGTATTGTACCCGGTACTAACAATGTAGAGATATTTCATTTTCTTTAGGACAAACATTCTTTGGTTGGCCTTGCAAAACAACTTATTAACATTCTTATTCCATTTTAATTTATCATCAATTTATAATCAATCAACAGCAACGGTATTTATTGCAACCCTTTTAATTACATTTCCATTAATTATAAGAGGATGTGGCGGAACCATTTCTTTTGTTTTATCTACATTCTGTTTTAAGTTGTTATTGTGACACCAGTCTGTGAAATCCTGCCCTAATTTCCTATACATTTTGTTTCATCAGATTTTATGATGTAGCAAGAAATGACCATGTCATCTGCATATTTAATTATTGTACATTGCTTAGAATTAGCCATAAAACTGCTGGTGAAAAGAGAGAACAACATTGGGGATGGAAATAAATGATCTTTGAGGAGTACCCAGACTTACAGTTCTTTTCTCAGAAAGAATATCATTTAGTTTTACATACTGGGGTCTGTTCATCAGGAAATCATACATCCATAAAGTGAGAGTGTCATTTCCTTATGTTTATATACAATTAATTCTGGGTCCACCGTATTGAAAGCACTTGGGAAATCGATGTAGAGGCAACTTAAGACCGTGGTACATCTAAATGTTGATAATATTATGTGAATGAAAGAGAACAGCATCTTCTACACTTCTATTACTTCGATAAGAAAATTGTAAAGGGTCAAGAAATAATTTTGTTTAGAACGATTTACTCAAGACACTTTAAAATATTAGAGGTCGCTATAGGTCGGTCGTTTAGTTATATTGGCTTTTTAATCTTAGGAATGGAAGGAATAATAGAAGTTTTAAACTGCCTGGGCACAGTACCATTATTTAAACTATCATTGAATATTATAGTATATATTTGGGCTAACTCCTGGCAACAATATTTAAGTACACGATTTCCAATTACATCTGGACCAGTACTTTTACCAGGTTTTACCCTCACTGCATTTATAAATACCGGTATTTATAATGTAGTAAGTGTAGACCGCCTCTCCTTATTGCGCGCCGTGATAATTTGTCATTTTAAAACTTAGTCTAAGTTATATCATGTTCAACCAACCAACATACATCATGAAACATAAAACAGATTGTTACCGTAAATTTATTCATTCAATTGTATGAACATTTGCTAAATTTTTCTCTTATGAATGCATTTCAACAGGTAAATATTCACGCAGTTTGCTATAAACAGTCCGACCATTGTTGGCACTAGTGGTGGATCGAGCAACTCGAAATAGGGAGGCTCAGGGAGTGCTTTTACAGATGAAGGTTGTAGACCACCACTTGAGCCCCCAAAATGCTGAGGTACAAATTAGGCCTATCTGGCTATGACACCTCTAGACGGCCGAAATGGCACTCTCGGGCTTTAAATTTAAAAAAAGAAGATATTTCCCCGGGTCGGCTTACCACTCTTCTTGTGTGTGTTGTATTTGTTATAAGGGCCTTGTACTGTCGCACTTTGTAATAATCGTCGCACTTTGTAATACCTGTCGCACTTTGTGTAACAAATCTGTCACACTTTGTAATAACCTGTCGCACTTTGTAATAACTGTTGTCGCAGTTTGTAATAATCAAGCTGTCGCACTTTGCAATAGCTGCCTGTCACACTCTGTAATACGCAAAGCTGTCGCACTTTGTAATAATGTCTGTCGCACATTGTAATAACTTTTTCCATTTAACTATGTTATAATTTTTAATGGATATATGAACATATTTTAGAATGTTGCATATTGTGGATGACTAATACTACAAGGTCAAGGTCATATACAAGTTTTACAAATGATTTGTATTATAATTTTCCAACTCGGTGACTTACTGCGCGCGTTACATCGTACGTAATGCCAAATCAACAAATGCGAGATTTTCTTTTCTTGTGCGCGTGCATGATACTACAAGGTCAAGGTCATAAACAAGTTTAACTTTTAATTAGTATTAGAATTTTTAAACTCGGTGGCTTACTGGGTTGTATTTAGTCCCAAATAAACGTATGTTGTATAGTACTACGAGGTCAAGGTCATATACACGTTTTACAAATAGGCCTACTTGTGTTTATAATTGTAAAACTCGGTGGCTTACTGCGTTGTATTTGGTCCCAAATAAACTTATGTTTTTTGTTTTTTTTTATTAATAATATTATTATTGCGCTCGTGCATGGGTACTACGAGGTCAAGGTCATATACAAGTTTTACAAATAGGCCTACCTGTGTTTATAATTTTGAAACTCGGTGACTATATTGTGCTGCATGTAGTCAGTGTCAGCGTATGTTGTGAGATACACTCTTGTTACGCACGTGGATATTACAAGGTCAAGGTCATTAATGTTAATTGCTATTGTGAAATGCTGTTATATGTCCAATTAATATATTATCATTTTATTTAATTATTTATTTTAATTCTATCTTCTATTTTCTAACGATTACACCACATTGGATTGAACATTTTAATATGTAATTTTTTTAATTGTAAATTTATGTTATTTACTTTGTGAACATAGGCCTTTAGATTGGCGGCACTCATGGGATGTGCATTCAATTTAAATACAATACAACGAGTCACTTAATAATTGTACCCTTAATATTAATTAAACATAATTAATACAAACTTTAAAATAAATAAAACTTTTTAGAAACTAGGTAATGAATTTCAAATTTAAGCGGGCCACTGGTAATTGTAAATAAAAAATAACTGTAGACAAAGGTGGGTAATTGTTAATTTGTCTAGTTATTGCATACGGTAACTCTTCCAAAGATTGATTAATTATAGGCTTGGTCTTTCGTTCGTTTTGTCTCGTCTATCGACTTTCGTAATGAGAACGCTTAAACGTTTTTCTTAAGTTGTTCATAGTTTGTTGGTGGCATTTTGTAAGGTGTTTATATATGTCAGCTAATTATAATTGGTTAATGATGTAATGACTTTCTACAGAGGCTAGAACCAGACGAATAGGTAATTACTCACTTGAATTATCAAAAAATATGGTGCCAAATGAATTCTGAAAAGTTGTCTTACGGTTTTGTATAAAACATAACTATCCATAGAAATGACGTTGATAATGAGTCCTTGAAAGCAAATGCTGTGTGTCTAATATGCCCGTTTCCTTGAATATCCTAACACTCTCTATCTTGACGTCGATTAAAGAAGTTTAAAGTTAGTCCTATCTTGTTATGTTATGATGGTGAGCAAATGTATGTTCCTACTTTGCTACGTTGTAGTTTTTTGCAATTCGCTTGCAAAAAAGGAAGGAACCGCGGGCTATGTCCATCCAATGAGTGATGAGGCGTACGAAACAATACTTTTACTTGTGCACAGAGCGCACGCGCGAGCAGAAAAACGCTGTAGTTCGATACTGGCGGAACAGAAAACGATACCATCTTGGACCACAATCAACACCGATCTTGTATTTCGATGGCAAAGAAATCCTCACATCGACACTGTTTGAAAAGACATTCGGTGAAGCAAAATGTGCTGGATGTGCTTTTACAGATGAAGGTTGTAGACCACCACCTGAGCCCCAAAATGCTTGAGGCTGAGGTACAAATTAGGCCTATATGGCTATGACACCTCTAGACGGCCGAAAATGGCACTCTCGGACTTTAAATATAAAAAAGAAGATATTTCCCCGGGTCGGCTTACCACTCTTCTTGTGTGTGTTGTATTTGTTATAAGGGCCTTGTACTGTCGCACTTTGTAATAATCGTCGCACTTTGTAATACCTGTCGCACTTTGTGTAACAAATCTGTCACACTAACCTGTCGCACTTTGTAATATCTGTTGTCGCAGTTTGTAATAATCAAGCTGTCGCACTTTGCAATAGCTGCCTGTCACACTCTGTAATACGCAAAGCTGTCGCACATTGTAATAATGTCTGTCGCACATTGTAATAACTTTTTCCATTTAACTATGTTATAATTTTTAATGGATATATGAACATATTTTAGAATGTTGCATATTGTGGATGACTAATACTACAAGGTCAAAGTCATATACAAGTTTTACAAATGATTTGTATTATAATTTTCCAACTCGGTGACTTACTGCGCGCGTTACATCGTACGTAATGCCAAATCAACAAATGCGAGATTTTCTTTTCTTGTGCCGTGCATGATACTACAAGGTCAAGGTCATAAACAAGTTTTACTTTTAATTAGAATTAGAATTTTTAAACTCGGTGGCTTACTGCGTTGTACTTAGTCCCAAATAAACGTATGTTGTGAGATGGTTTTTTTTGTTGCGCTCGTTTATGGTACTACGAGGTCAAGGTCATATACACGTTTTACAAATAGGCCTACTTGTGTTTATAATTTTAAAACTCGGTGGCTTACTGCGTTGTATTTGGTCCCAAATAAACGTATGTTTTTTTGTTTTTTTTTAAATTATTAATATTATTATTGCGCTCGTGCATGGGTACTACGAGGTCGAGGTCATATACAAGTTTGTACAAATAGGCCTACCTGTGTTTATAATTTTGAAACTCGGTGACTATATTGTGCTGCATGTAGTCAGTGTCAGCGTATGTTGTGAGATACACTCTTGTTACGCACGTGGATATTACAAGGTCAAGGTCATATCCAAGTTTTAAAAATAGCTATGAAATTATAATTGTATTCCCAAATCAGTGTATTTTGTGAGATTGTTTTTTGTTGCACCCGTGCATTATGTTACAATGTCAAGGTCACGTACAAGTTTTACTGATAGTTAGCTTTATAGTATTAAAACTAGACGCAGGGTTCACGGAACGCCGCCCTCAGCGGCGAGTGCGAAGCATAACTCAGGATCAAAAGTGGAACGTGAAATTTGGATATGGTTTTGTAGTCAGATTTGCGAGAAAAACTTCAGCTACCCGTATTTCTCGACTGAGACGTCAGTGGGAGCTGTAATTTGTATGGCAAGGAGATTGAGCAACCCTTCATTCATATTAAGGGAATTTACGCCCAGAAACTTTGTAGTTAATAGTTATTAATATTTTAGTTATAATAGAAAATATTCATTTTTTGGTGACGTCACACTCACATTAGTTAGCATGATACGTTATAAGCTAGATACGTCACCTTTTCCTGGTAAGATCTTTGCTGGTAAGGCAAACTTTCCCGGCGTGCTTTTTTCATGGATAAACAAACACCACTGCTTTGCACATGGATGCCTTGCCCAAGCCAGGGCTACAAGGGCCGCATTGTTAGCATTGTATAATACTTAAATAAAGTACCTCTGCAAATGAATTATTCTTAGTTATTTTTTTTTTCTTATTTTAATTTATTTCTTCCGAAAGTGTACTTCTATCACATATAATTACACTGTCTTAGTTAGGCCTAGGCCTAGTCTTATGCCTCATCGTCCCCCGCTACACAGTACATCAGGAGCCCCTCCCCCTTACAGTATAGACGTTTGCTAGGTAACAACGTGACTGCACCTTCCTTCCCAGGTGTTCATGTAACATTGACATAATTGTTAGCTAACCAGTTGTGTGTATTTCTTCCCCTTTGCATTTGCATCCCCTCTTCCCCTCTTGGAAAGAGGGATTTCGAAATAATTGTCTCCATATCTTCGCTAATTAAATTAATCACCGTAATTTAGCTTACACTTATGGGGAGCACTTAAAATGTGAAATAATCATTTCACTACCCGACAAACTCCGAAATTTATTCATTCATTAGGCCTACATAATACAGTAGTTTCATATTGCTGTACTATATACTCCAACATCACTGGCGCATGGTAACAACCAACTGACTGCAGACCATTTCCGGTCAGA
Source organism: Anneissia japonica (assembly GCF_011630105.1). Classification (NCBI taxonomy): domain Eukaryota; kingdom Metazoa; phylum Echinodermata; class Crinoidea; order Comatulida; family Comatulidae; genus Anneissia; species Anneissia japonica. The sequence goes on from NW_022726379.1 coordinate 675,077, forward strand.
CATTACACTCCACAACACAGCATCCCCCTAGTTCCGTCACCTCTGGGTGGCTTATTGCAGTATATGTAGTCCGAAAGCGACGTATGTTGTATAAGCTTTCGATTTACACGACGACGCGACGCTTGAACGGAATCACTTATGACCGTCCTACTGGGCGTTCTACGATTTCTGCATAGATTTGGCCAAATTGCGTACTGGATTAAATCCAAGCGACGAGGAGAAATGAGTCCGAGGTCCCTGACAAAAAAGTTGGCGTGGCCGGGCGTCACTCAAAATTACTCAAAAGTGTTCCATGGGGCTTCACGAAAAATATCACATTTAGGGGGGTTTAAAGACTTATTTAATCGATTTGGAATAGGCCTATGTAAATACACATACATTTTCCCCCAACGAAATGTACGTGGTTTTCTTTCTCCGGCAAATTGTAATTTTTAGAGGAGGGGGAGGGGGAAGCTTTCTCCGACGGGCTCCCCCGGCTACCTCCCGTATCACCAAGCTCAAAGTCACATGATAGCTAGGACTTTAATTATAAAAACACGGTTCATTAAATGTAGTCTAAAATGAGCGTATGTTGTTAGAATTTGCGCGCGTGCATGATACTACACACGTGTAGGTGACATACAATTTTTATAAATATTTACACCGAGTAGTTTGTTTGTTTGTTTTTTGTTTTTTTTTTGCGTAGTATAATTCGAATCAACGTCTGTAAAATATTCTTTTGTTTTTCACGTTCTACACGGTCACAGGACAACATTGCACCACCACCCCACCCACACCCACCAAAAAAATTTAAAAAATAACACTCGAGAAGAGAGCGATTAAGGTCGGCTCTATTATCCTCTTATAAGACATGTGTAACAATTAGGCGTTCCCTAGTATAGCTTTGCATGTGCTGAATCGTATTACAAAGCACTTTTAATCTCCTATATCATTGTAAATTGTTATGCTTGTTTATTTTCTCCGCATATTATTATGATGATTTTAAAATTTAATTATTCTTTATTATTATTTTTTCTTAATATTGTTGGAAAAATACTTTTGAGTGTGGGTATATTGTGTTAATGCAATACTGTAAGGGTGTTTTAATTCAAGGTTGGGTAGAGTAACTAAAATGTTTATTTAACATGTAACTCAACATGCAAAATAGGTGAAAAGATAGTACTGTATTGTTTTAACATATTTTAGATAGTAATGTTAATTGCTATTGTGAAATGCTGTTATATGTCCAATTAATATATTATCATTTTATTTAATTATTTATTTTAATTCTATCTTCTATTTTCTAACGATTACACCACATTGGATTGAACATTTTGATATGTAATTTTTTTAATTGTAAATTTGTTATTTATGTGAATGTTATTTACTTTGTGAACATAGGCCTTTAGATTGGCGGCACTCATGGGATGTGCATTTAATTTAAATACAATAATATTAATTAAACATAATTAATACAAACTTTAAAATAAATAAAACTTTTTAGAAACTAGGTAATGAATTTCAAATTTAAGCGGGCCACTGGTAATTGTAAATAAAAAATAACTGTAGACAAAGGTGGGTAATTGTTAATTTGTCTAGTTATTGCATACGGTAACTCTTCCAAAGATTGATTAATTATAGCCTTGGTCTTTCATTCGTTTTGTCTCGTCTGTCGACTTTCGTAATGAGAACGCTTAAACGTTTTTCTTAAGTTGTTTATAGTTTGTTGGTGGCATTTTGTAAGGTGTTTATATATGTCAGCTAATTATAATTGGTTAATGATGTAATGACTTTCTACAGAGGCTAAAACCAGACGAATAGGTAATTACTCACTTGAATTATCAACAAATATGGTGCCAAATGAATTCTAAAAAGTTGGTTTATGGTTTTGTATAAAACATAACTATCCATAGAAATGACGTTGATAATGAGTCCTTGAAAACAAATGTTGTGTGTCTAATATGCCCGTTTCCTTGAATATCCTAACACTCTCTATCTTGACGTCGATTAAAGAAGTTTAAAGTTAGTCCTATCTTGTTATGTTATGATGGTGAGCAAATGTATGTTCCTACTTTGCTACGTTGTAGTTTTTTGCAATTCGCTTGCAAAAAAGGAAGGAACCGCGGGCTATGTCCATCCAATGAGTGATGAGGCGTACGAAAAAATACTTTTACTTGTGCACAGAGCGCACGCGCGAGCAGAAAAATGCTGTAGTTCGATACTGGCGGAACAGAAAACGATACCATCTTGGACCACAATCAACACCGATCTTGTATTTCGATGGCAAAGAAATCCTCATATCGACACTGTTTGAAAAGACATTCGGTGAAGCAAAATCTGCTGGATGTAAGAAGTTGCGAAATCGTGCAGCGGATGCCTACAAAGGATTGAGCGAACGTAATATACTTATTGTGACCAAACACATGGCCGGCGGAACCGGGGGGACGGCCCCCCCCTCCACTTTTTTGGCAAAAAATAATGTCTGGAGATTTTTGTGTGACCGGAAAAAAATTCTAGACCTACCTTTTAAGGACCCGTGAGCTGATTTTTTTTTTGTTATGTTACAATCAGAAAATTAGAATTTTGAAGAACATAAAAGTCATTAAAACACACTTCAAATGTCGGGAAAGCTCATTACCGCTATCTACGAATTAAAATTTTTCCGGGGAGAATCCTCGGATCACCCTCTCTTTTTGGATTTATCGATTCAAGGAAAAAAAGAATACGCATGCAAATACTCATTTATTTATGTAGGGCTATGTATACAAACATAAAATAAAAAATGAGAAAAATTTACCCGACCATTTTCAAGATAGGAAAACCTTGAATTTTGAAGAACTTAAAAAGTCATTTAAAAGACATTTCAGAAGTCAGGGAAGGTCATTTCCCGCATTCTAGAAATCGGAATTTTCCCGGGGGAACCCGGATTAAAATCGCTATAAGATACCTCATAAGTCGGGAAAGCTCATTTCCACCATTTAGAAATTAACATTTTCCCGGGAAGAACCCGAACCTCCCTTTTCTCTTTGGGTTCATTGATTCATTATAATAATTTTCAAGAGGGAAATCCTTGAATTTTGAAGAACTTAAAAGTAGTTAAAAGACACCTCAGAAGTCGGGAAAGCTCATTTCCCGCCTTCTAGGAATCAAAATCATTCCTGTGGAAACCCCTGGACCTCCTTTCTTTTTGGGAATTAAGGGTTCATGGAAAAAAAATCGTATGCAAATACTCATTTTTTTTAAATGTATGTATACACACATAAGGCCTGTCTACTGTAATAACAATGGGATAAATTTACCTGACCGTTTTCAAGAAGGGAAAACCTTGAATTTTAAAGAACTTAAAAGTAATTATGACACCTCAAAAGTCGGGAAAACTCATTTCCGCCTTCTAGGAATCAAAATTTTCCCGGGGGAGAACCCCGACCCCCTATCTTTTGGGGGTTTATCGATTAATGAAAAAAGAAATTGTATCCAACTACTCATTTTTTTAATGTATTTATACAAACATAAGGCCTATTTATTGTAATAACAAGTGGAAAAATTTACCTGACCGTTTTCAAGAAAGGAAACCTTGAATTTTAAAGAACTTAATTAAAAGACACCTCAGAAGTCTGGAAAACCCATTTCCCGCCTTCTAAGAATCAACATTTTCCTGGGGGAGAACCCCCGGACCCCCTTTCTTTTTGGGATTTATCGATTAATGAAAAAAAAAATTGTATCCAACTACTCATTTTTTTAAATTTATTTATACACACATAAGGCCTATTTACTGTAATAAGAAGTGGAAAAATTTACCTGACCGTTTTCAAGAGAGGAAACCTTGAATTTTAAAGAACTTAATTAAAAGACACCTCAGAAGTCGGGAAAACTCATTTCCCGCCTTCTAGGAATCAAAATTTTCACGTGGGAGAATCCCCGGACCCCTTTTCCTTTTTGGGATTTGTAGATTCATGGAAAAATCGTATGCAACTACTCATTTTTTTGTTTATGTATGTATACACACATAAGGCCTATCTACTGTAATAACAATGCGATAAATTTACCTGACCGTTTTCAAGAGGGGAAAACAATGAATTTTAAAGAACTTAAAAGTAATTAAAAGACACCTCAGAAGTCGAGAAAACTCATTTCCCGCTTTCTAAGTATCAAAATTTCCCTCCGGGAGAACCCCCGGACCCCCCTTTCTTTTTGGGATTTATGGACTCATGGAAAAAAATTGTATGCAACTTCTCATTTTTTTTTAATGTATGTATACACACATAAGGCCTATCTACTGTAATAACAATGCAATAAATTTACCTGACTGTTTTTAAGAGGAGAAAACCTTGAATTTTAAAGAACTTAAAAGACACCTCAGAAGTCGGAAAAACTCATTTCCCGCCTTCTAGGAATCAAAATATTCACGGGGGAGAACCGGATCCCCCTTTCTTTTTGGGATTTACGGATTAATGGAAAAAAAATCGTATGCAACTACTCATTTTTTTTATGTATATGTATACACACATAAGGCCTATTTACTGTAATAACAGGGATAAATTTACCTGACTGTTTTCAAGCCGGGGGAAAACCTTGAATTTTAAAGAACTTAAAAGTAATTAAATGACACCTCAGAAGTCGAGAAAACTCATTTCCCGCCTTCTAGATATCAAATTTTTTCCGGGGGAGTAGGCCTACCCCAACCCCCCTTTCTTTTTGGTATTTATGGATTCATGGAAAAAGAAATCGTATGCAACTACTCAATTTTTTTTATGTATGTATACACACATAAGCCCTATCTACTGTAATAACAATGGGAACAAATTACCTGACCGTTTTCAAGAGGGGAAAACCTTGAAATTTGAAGAACTTAAAAGTAATTAAGACACCTCAGAAGTCTGAAAGACTCATTTCCCGCCATCCAAGATTCAAAATTGTTCCTGGGGAGAACCCCGGAACCCCCGCTCCTTTTCTTTGGAGTTTATCGATTCATTGAAAAAATAATACGTATGCAACAACTAATTTTTTTTTTTTTAATGTATGTATACACAAATAACAGGCCTATTTACTGTAATCAGAATGAAAAAGTTTACCTGACCGTTTTCAAGAGGGGAAAACCGTTGAATTTTGAAGAACAAAGTCATTAGAAACCTAGCTCAAAAGTCGAGAAAGGTAATTTCCCGCCATCTAGAAATCAACATTTTCCCGGGGGAGGACCCCCGGATCCCCTTTCTTTTTTTGGAAAAATGTTGAACCCCCCCCCCATCCCCTAGGTTTTTCCAGATCTGCATGATTCATATTCCCATTCATCTTATAAGTGGCCCCCCACTTTGAAAAACGTTCCGCCGGCACTGAAACATGACGTCAAATTTTGCATTCATAATGCGAAGTTCACAAATAAGGCAAAACTAAAGCCTGTTATTGCTAAGCATATCCAATCACAGCACCAGGTGAGTTGATTTTTGTCTCCTGTATATTTCTTTTTAAAAAGTACATATCAGGCTGAATAAAATATAACCTATAATCGATACCGGTATTTAAACATAAGTTGATTTTTGGTCGTAATAACATTTTTAAACTAGTTTAATGTATATTTGCAATGATCTAATTGAAATAAGTAAAGATTCAATTAAAAATTTAAAGCTAACAGTCAAATAATAATAGTGCAGTATTCCTGATAGGCCTTCATTGTTTTTATTTGTTTATTGTTTTTCCTTTTTTTGTGGGGAGGGGGTGGAGAAAGGTAATTTATGTGTTTTTAACGATTAGAAAGGTGCTAAGGCATAAACAATTGTTTGCCCTTGAATGCCCAAAAATGGATGGTGTAGCGGTTGGGCGCCTGTCTCCTGTATATTTCTTTTTAAAAAGTACATATCATGCTGAATAAAATATAACCTATAATCGATACCAGTATTTAAACAATAGGCCTAACTTTGACCTAGAATGGCGAAATCTTACACCAGACATATCAATTTACTCGTTTTTCTTTATTTTTGAACAAAAAATGTAATTTTTTTAAGGGTCCTTCACAATTATCAACATTTTCAAAAGCGTACAAAACGTACGTTGGAAGAGGGGGTAAACCCTGGCGTACGCTTTTTAAAAAGTAATAAAATGTCGGTCAAATTCGTCACAAACACGAAGAAACTGCTATATAATTTATACCCTATCTAGGCTACCGGCGAAAGTTTGATGAACTCCAGTTTCGTGGAGTAGCGAGTATATGCATTGATCTGGGTGTATAAAGCCTTGTTTTACGTTACGATATATTCGCTACGGAAGCACCTAAGTGACATTCGACTTGACGACTTGTCAAGATAATTATGTTGTCAAGTCGACATAATATATCATGTCGACATGGCGAGATAGATTATCTTGACAAGTCGACATACTAAAAATGTTTTGTTGTCATGACGAGATAGGTTATCTTGACAAGTTGACATAATAAAAGTTGTATGTTGTCATGGTGAGATAAATTATCTTGACAAGTCGACATAGTAAAAATGTTATGTTGTCATGGCGAGATAGATTATCTTGACAAGTCGACATAATACATATTGTATGTGCGAGATAGATTATCTTGACAAGTCGACATAATATAAGTTGTATGTTGTCATGGCAAGATAGGTTATCTTGACAAGTCGACATAATAAAAATTGTATGTTGTCATGGCGAGATAGATTATCTTGACAAATCGACATAATATAAGTTGTATGTTGCCATGGAAAGATAGGTTATATTGACAAGTCGACATAATAAAAATTGTATGTTGTCATGGCGAGATAGATTATCTTGACAAGTCGACATAGCAAAAATTGTATGTTGTCATGGCAAAATAGATTATCTTGACAAGTCGAAATAGTAAAAATTGTATGTTGTCATGGCGAGATAGAGTATCTTGACAAGTCGACATAGTAAAAATTGTATGTTGTCATGGCGAGATAGATTATCTTGGCAAGTGGACATAGTAAATTTTGTATGTTGTCATGGCGAGATAGATTATCTTGACAAGTCGACATATTACAAATTGTATCTTGTCATGACAACATAACTTTTATTCCTCCCCGTCTATGCAGAGATCGTAGGAAGCCCGGTAGGACGGTCATGAGTGACCAAATCAAAAGCTTAACTCTCACAACATACGTCGCTTTGGGACTACATTATACAATGCAGTAAGCCACCTAGTTTAAATATTATAAACCTAATCATCAGTAAAACTTGTACGTGACCATTGACATTAATGCACGCGTGCAACAGAAAACAACCTCACAACATACACTGATTTAAGAATACAGGTACAATTATAATTACATAGCTATTTTTAACTTGGATATGAATTTGACCTTGTAGTATGCACGTGCGCAACAAGAGTCAATCTTACAACATACGCTGACTTTGACGCCTACTACATGTAGCACATTAATGTCAACGAGTTTTAAAATTATAAACACAAGTATTTGTAAAACTTGCATATGACCTTGACCTCGTAGTACCATACACGAGCGCAATAAAAAAAATCTCACAATATACGTTTATGTAGGACCAAACAACGCAATAAGCCACCGAGTTTTAAAATTATAAACACAGGTATTTGTAAAACTTGTATATGACCTTGACCTCGTAGTACCATGCACGAGCTCAATAAAAATAATAATAATAATAAAAAAACATACGTTTATTTGGGACCAAATACAACGCAGTAAGCCACCGAGTTTTAAAATTCTATTTCTAATTAAAAGTAAAACTTGTTTATGACCTTGACCTTGTAGTAGCATGCACGCGCACAAGAAAAGAAAATCTCGCATTTGTTGATTTGGCATTACGTACGATGTAACGCGCGCAGTAAGTCACCGAGTTGGAAAATTATAATACAAATCATTTGTAAAACTTGTATATGACCTTGACCTTGTAGTATTAGTCATCCACAATATGCAACATTCTAAAATATGTTCATTTGCCTATTACAAAGTGTGACAAGCAGCTACTACAAAGTGCGACAGCTTGATTATTACAAAGTGCGACAACAGTTATTACAAAGTGCGACAGGTTATTACAAAGTGTGACAGATTGTTACAAAGTGCGACAGGTATTACAAAGTGCGACGATTATTTAAAAATGCGACAGTACAGACCTCTTTGAGTCAGCCTCGCTGTAAGAGCTACCCTCATAAAAGAAAGATGAATAAATAAACATGTAAACAAACAACCAAGGAAATCAATAAATGTTTAAAAATTTTAAAAAGCCATGTTAAAAAAGAATGTATGCTGGCTGAACATACGCAGTGAACTACTGGTTTTCGAAATGGGTGGCATGCAACTGTGCTATTGTATACCGGTATTCCGAAAAAACAAACACCACATTTTAAAGCCATTCTCCGGAAGAACAAAATAATGATATATAGTACAACTTACGTTTTTAAGATTCTGAAATTGTTAATTCAGATATAGATTTTTTAATATTTAAAAACTTTGGGGAAAAGGGGCGTAACCACTTAACCAATCTTTCTGAAACACCACTTTATATTATAAAGGTCACTCACACGTTCGATCGACGAGACTGCACCTAGCGAAATGTAGGAGACGTTAATTCTATCCTAGTTAGTTCTATTAATATATTCATTTTTTGCATTGGAACATACTGAGCGTTCACTACTTTAAAACGTCAAATATCGATTCGGAGTATTTCTCATGACGCAAAAACGCCATTGGAATGGCATTGCAGTACCCGCAGTTACTTGGGGATCGGATGCATCACTAGCCTCCAAGCGTAAGCTCGATGACCGAGTGGTTAAGACACCATGCTAGATATCTGGAGGTCATGGGTTCGATTTCGCCTCCCAACACCCCCCCCCCACTCCCGAATCACTTGCGAGTTTTTTCCCCAAAACGTACTGAGTTTTTGGAAAGTACTGAGTATTCAGGACTATAACACGTCGGGTAGGGCAAACATCGATTCGGTCATTAATCAATCATAATCATAAATGAACGGAGTCCTATTAAGAGACATTTTACAACGCCCCGATATTCATGAAAAGCATTCTAGCATCTTAAGCATTACATTTCCTATTTTGCGGTTACAAAGGTTTCATTTTCAATCGAACCAACAGGCTTTCCTTACTTTGTAATTTCTAGGAACAAGACAAATATCACTTTTGAATATAAATTAGGCACGCCATAGTGAGTTTTGATTTTGAAAGACGACAGCATGAAGATTTTTAACTCAGCTCTCTTTATTTTGCCTGTCTTATGTACCTCCGGTAAGTGTTACTATTACAATTGAAGGAAATGCTAGTTAGATCAGATTTCAGATTCAGATTCAAATATTTATTACGTCAAACTTTCAATGCATCATGATTGGTTTCCACGGTTCAAAAATACAAATAAGACTTATTATATCTCTACTAAATACTTTGATATGATGACAGTGTAAAATATTGATTCATTGAATTGGACTAAAAAGAAAGATTGCACATATATGAGTTGTGAGAATTATACTTGGGGCTTATGTAAGCTTAAAAGAGATGAATTAGGACATTTCGTGAGCCCACACCCACCTCAGGCCCACCATGGTTCGGCCTGAGGTGCGAACATTTTAGAAAATTAGCCCTAGATGACCGGAAATAACACTTTTATATAGCAAAATTCATCGTCATCACATCACCATTAGGCTTATATAGTAAAAATGAAAGCCAACAAATTTCTCATGATGTTTTACCAAATTTTCGGCAACCATAGATATCTAATTTTAAATTGTTTCATTGAAATCTCATTAAGCAACTATAACAAATTGGCCTTTGTTAATAGGGCCAAGCCAGTTGCGTCTGTAGGAGACATGTAATATGGAGCTGATGGGGTGTGGGGGTGGGGGTGGCGAAGGTGACGTGGCGTGTGGTGGCTCAATGTGTACGTACAGGGAGCTAAGCTAGCAAAATAAGGTGATATGAAGTGATTTTATCTACTTTAGCGTGGGGTGTCTACAAAACAAAGACCGAAGACCGAAGACCCAAAAAGGAAGACCCCTTATTTTTTCTCTTTTATCTTAATCATAATACACCAGGCAGTCACAAAATGAAAATTACGGAATTATTTGGACGTCTGTTTGTGCAATTTCCAAAGGTCTTCGTTTTATAGACACCCTATATGGGTGCCTACAAAACGAAGACCCAAGGCCTATAAAACGAAGACCTACGATTATTTCTCAATTATTTCAATGGAAGTATTTCCAAATTATCATAAACCTATTCCCGGGTACATATTTCATTATTTCATCAGAATAAATTAAGGAAAACAAAGAAATACTTAAGGGTCTTCGTTTTATAGACACCCTATATGGGTGCCTTTAAAACGGAGACCGAAGACCCAAAAAAGAAGACCCCTATTTTTTCTCTTTTATCTTAATCATAATACACCAGACAGTCACAAAATGAAAATTACGGAATTATTTGGACATCTGTTTGTGAAATATCCAAGGGTCTTCGTTTTATAGACACCCTATATGGGTGTCTATAAAACGAAGACCCCTATTTTTTCTCTTTTATCTTAATCATAATACACCAGGCAGTCACAAAATGAAAATCACAGAATTATTTGGACGTCTGTTTGTGAAATTTCCAAGACCCAAAAAGGGATTTTATAGACACCCTATATGGGTGTCTATAAAACGAAGACCGAAAAACGAAGACCCCTATTTCTTCTCTTTTATCTTAATCATAATACACCAGGCAGTCACAAAATGAAAATTACGGAATTATTTGGACGTCTGTTCATCATAAAACTATTCCCAGGTACCTATTTCATTATTTCATCGGAATTAAATGAGCAAATATCAAGAAATACTCAAGGGTTTTCCCCAAAAATGAAAAGTTATCTTGAACGCCCTTCACGGGGAATCCCCATAACTCACGCGAACCCACATGAACTCAATCGCTCCTAAACTAGATTGATTAGGAAGTTTGACTATACGCGCATAGCTAGGTAGCTTAAGACATCAAAGCGGAAAACTTGGAGTGGAGATATGCGCGCTCAAATAAGACGTTTTTGTCAAGTTTAGTCATGGTCTTAGTTATGAGGTGACATTTCGACGAAATGTATCACAAAACAAAATGTATTTCAATGTATCCTAATGCCGATATGGTCTCTAAAAGGGTCTATCTAAAATGTTGTGATTTTTGTCAAGGCTCTTGACCCATAAATATATTTTTGCGTACCCACTGGTGGGTCGCGACCCGCAGTTTGCGGAAGGTTGATGTAAGTGTACAAACAATTAACGAAAATAGAATCATATTTATTTAGTAAGGAGTAGGGTACAATTAAACAAATTGAATAATGGTAAACACACTAAATACTGTCTTGTCATATAAATACAGGAGTTTATATTCAAACTATAATCATAAGCTATACATTTTTATATCAAAATGTGATTCTGTCAACTATCAAATACACTGGTTTAAAAGATTCTGTGAATGTGCAAGCAGAAAAAATACTGAAGTAATTCGGCATTTTGATTGTTGAGGCATGTGATGTTATTTCATAAGATGTGCAGTGTCACGAGTTACCAAAATAGGAGTTAATTTAAAACGATGTGTTCTATGCCACCAGAAGTCGTGAGTTCGAATCGCGTGTATTAATTTTTTTTTTCATTTAAGGACATTTTGTATTTTTCAATTACATTTTTTATTTTGTACAAACGAACATTCTAATTATTTAAAAAAAAACTATCTTATAAACTGTTCAATTTTTTTTTGTCTCAAATTGCTTAAACTGTTCATTTATACAAAAAGGGAAAATTAAACAACAAGGCACGATTCGAATTCACGGCCTCCCTTTATGAAAAACACGGCGTTAACCAACAGCGACGTGTCCTGTTTGCGCTAGTGATAGTAATTAATAGCAATTATGAACCGTCCAGCAAACCCATAGGTTTATAACTTACGCCAGTTTGTACCCAGGCGCGTAACAGGGGTCTTGGGTCATGGGG
>NW_022726379.1:687032-698006 GCF_011630105.1 Anneissia japonica
GCGGGGGGAAACAAAGGTAATAATTTTCCCGGTTAGTAATTTATGACCCGGTGTGACACTCTCCCCCTCACACACATCCCCCAACCCATCGCCCATTATAAAAAAACAATACGACAGGCCTTACCTTATATATAATATTAGGCCACACATGTGCATTTTCATTATAGTAATACCAATACATTTTAAATTTTCTTCTTCTTTGAGTTCAGACTATTGTATGTGCTCAAATAACTTAGAAGCAAAGGAGGACAAGCAAATGTTTTATATGCGCGCGAAGCGCGCAAAAATGTTTGAGTTTTGGGGATTATCATATGGCTACTATGACTACTACACACACGTGTGTTTGAAGCTAAATATAAGTTTTTTTCATTATGGTTTTATTTATTACAAACACAATCTTTAACCCAATACACATTGAAGCCCTTCTTTTTTATTTTCTTTCTCTTTGAGTTTGGGCTAGTATTCAATTAACAGAAGGCGAGGAAATGCACAAGTTAACCCTAAAATTTGTGTTTTTAATGCAAATTTCGTCGGAATTGACAAGAATCCTGTCAAAACTCCATAAAATGTACATTTTTAGAGGAAATTTACCTACTTTACCAAGAAATGTGCACAAAGCGCTTCCAATTGGACATTTTCAGGCACTTTTAGGGGTGAAAAGGCATCTTCGGTGCCGAGGAGAGATTTTCCACAGGACTTAACCCTTTGCCCCCGGTGGTTACACCACTACAGAGAATATCTGGCGGATTAGATCAAAGGCGCTACTAAACCAAAATGCGTTGTACGTCTTCTCATTTACATCAGACATATATCACTCACAAGTATTTCGCTCTAACTCTGTGGAAATTTTTTTAAAGTGGATAAGGGAATGCCAGGGTGTTGTGATATCTGGTCATATGATATCTTCCTTTTAATTCTTGCCTTTATATTTATCTTCTCTTTTTCTTTTTTCTATTCCCTTTCCTCTCCTTTTCCCCTTCTTTCTCTGCCACTGTCTGTACGTATTTAATCATATAGAGGATCCTTCATGATTTAAGCATGTCTTAATCTAACACAGCATACGCGTTGTATAGTTCTCTCGGGTTTTAATAGTGTCCAGGTTTGAATGTAGACTTATGTTATTTCAAAAGTGTTAAATTCATAGATTGGGAATTAATTTTTTATAGTATTAACATCGATAGTTTAAAATTTAAGTATGAAATAACATCACATGCTTCAACAATCAAAATGCCGAATTACTTTAGTATTTTTTCTGCTTGCACATTCACAGAATCTTTTAAACCAGTGTATTTGATAGTTGACAGAATCACATTTTGATATAAAAATGTATAGCTTATGATTATGGTTTGAATATAAACACCTGTATTTATATGACAAGACAGTATTTAGTGTGTTTACCATTATTGAATTTGTTTAATTGTACCCTACTCTTTACTGAATAAATATGATTCTTTTTTCTATAGTTGTACAAACATTCTATAGAAGTTGTATAGTTCTCTCGGGATTTAATAGTGTCTAGGTTTGAATGTATACTTATGTTATTTCAAAAGTGTTAAATTCATAGATTGGGAATTTATTTTTTATAGTATTAACATCGATAGTTTAAAATTTAAGTATGAAATAACATCACATGCTTCAACAATCAAAATGCCGAATTATTTTAGTATTTTTTCTGTTCGCACGTTCACAGAATCTTTTAAACCAGTGTATTTGATAGTTGACAGAATCACATTTTGATATAAAAATGTATAGCTTATGATTATGGTTTGAATATAAACACCTGTATTCATATGACAAGACAGTATTTAGTGTGTTTACCATTATTCCATTTGTTTAATTGTACCCTACTCTTTACTAAATAAATATGATTCTATTTTCTTTAATTGTTCGTACACTTACACTAACGTTCCGCAAACTGCGGGTTGCGACCCAGCAGTGGATACGCAAAAATATATTTGTGGGTCAAGAGCCTTGACAAAAATCACAACATTTTAGATAGACCCTTTTAGAGACCATATCGGCATTAGGATACATTGAAATACAGTTTGTTTTGTGATAAATTTCGTCGATATGTCACCTCATAACTAAGACCAGGATTAAACTTGACAAAAACGTCTTATTTGAGCGCGCATATCTCCACTCCAAGTTTTCCGCTGAGGATTTTAAGTAGCATGATAAGTGGTAAAGCATATTTTCATCTATGCCTATTAGGTTGTTTACAGGCCCGTATGTAGGTCGAGGTTGTTAAAAGGGCCTCCGGCTGGGTCCAGAGGCCGAGAAGCTCTGACAAAATAGCATTTTGAGGCCGTATTTAATGGATTTCTGTAACGCAGAATTCGCCTTCGTTTCAAACTGTCGATCGCGCGACCCAAGTTAGAGTCGTCAAAATATTTTGCAGGGTCGACGAACGTTTAATGTTGTCGGAGACTGGTAGCCTAATAGAACTTGTCATGTCATCCTTTCTTTGTGCAAGTGTGTGCGAAGTAGTTTTTTCTGAATTGGGCATTTTCTTCCACAAATTAAAACTTCGGGGAGAGTTTCCCCCCCCCCACCACCGTCGGGGAGAAAAAGCACAATTCGTCTGGGAGAAAAAAAAAATTATATGTAGTTTCTACATATTAGTAGACTCTAAAATCGATTAAGTAAGCCTTTGAATCCCCTAATTTGTCAAAATTTTCGGGGGCTTCGCCCGCTGAACCACTTTCGTGACCTTTTATTCGAAGCTTGACGACGCCCACTTTGCTTTCGTCGGGGAACTCTGACCCCTCGTTAGGGGCATCGGCCCACCTGCCCCCCCCCCGTCGGGAAAATTCCGGAGCTACCCCTGCACATTTTTTTCTGTAATTTCATAATTTCATACATCATATATTCACCAAATACCAGGGATTCAACGCCTAAAACTCTTCGCCAGTAATATCTCGTGTCTATGATAAAGTGTCTAAGTAAAGTATGACATATGCTATTTCATATTTAGCTGAACTAATACTACCAATCTGTTGGCGTTTGACGATTGGTTGGTAATGGACTAGATCTAGGTGTGTCTAACCCCTCATGGGCGGATCCAGCCGGGGGGCCATGAGGGCCCGTGCCACCTCCTACCCCGGCGTCAGTTAAGCTGAAAAATAACAAAAGAGGGTGACAAATTTGAGTTAAAGAGAGGAAGAGCTAAAAAGGGAGTGCACCCATGAGTTCAGTACGGAATACAGCAGTGGGCGAAAGGAGAGCTCGATTATTTACCACTTATTGGTGGGGCTGAGGTGGGCGTGGCGGCGTGAACTTCATAATTGTGCCCCCCGTCAGAAAATCGCTGGATCCGCCCCTGCCCCTACTTTACATTGGCACAGTGTTGTGTTTTGGTCTAAAACTCTTCCCCAGTAAAATCTCGTGTCTGTGATAAAATTTTGATTTTTAATCTGCTATGTCATACTTAGCTGAACTAATATGCCAATCTTTTTGCGTTTGTCGATTGGTTGGTACCGTAATGGACTAGATCTGGGTGTGCTCACCCCTACTTCACATTGGCATAGTGAGTCGCCTATTAAGAACCAGGGGTCTAGGCATATACTGTATTGTTGTGATATTTCTTTGATTTTTTTCTTCTTTCTTGTCAGGATCTTGCTAACTACCGTCTTATTAAGTGAAATTTACCAAATTCATTATAATCAATCCAAATAGTTTGATTTTAGATTTTTCTAGCTCTTGATTGCTGTGCTGTTTGAAGTAATACGCAGTTGAGGCATTGATCACGGCTCCTAATCATAAGCTCTGAATTGCTCTCCGTTCCTCTTTTCTGTGTTTAAGTTTTTTCTTGTTTAATAGTTAAAGGCGTTTTAAAGTAGGCTAGACCTAGCTGCTAACATCTCCTCAATAATTGTACTGCTTATCGAAAGGATAGGCTCCCAGCGGGAGCGTGTGTCTATGCCCTATACTGCATGCTTTATTGTATTTATGTTTGCTGTATCCACATGGAATTCGGTTATCAGGAGATGTGTGGTGTTGTATTTCTTTATGCCTTTTGTACCGTAATAAAGTACTTAAAAGGAACAGTGATACTTCCTGGGTGTAAACTAGGTCTTTTGTCAAGACCCACACATTTCGCGTTAATCTATGGTTCGTTTGTTTTTATTCATACAAGTCTGAATAACATCAATGTTGTGCACTGTCTCATAACTAATTTAAATTAAAACATGTTTGTGACGATTTGCAACCTAGATAAGTGCACAAATCTGG
Organism: Anneissia japonica; assembly: GCF_011630105.1. Lineage (NCBI taxonomy): Eukaryota > Metazoa > Echinodermata > Crinoidea > Comatulida > Comatulidae > Anneissia > Anneissia japonica. The sequence goes on from NW_022726379.1 coordinate 691,263, forward strand.
AATATCGTATACAGGTTTATTAAAAGTTTCAATACACCAAGGGCATTTTTTAGTTCTTAGTGACTTAAAATATCCAGAAAAAAAAGAAAAACGTATGTAAAAACATTGGACGAGGATTTGTCGGAAATCAGTCTAAAGCCACCCTGTCAACACAAAGCCACACGTCACCTGCCTAAAGCCACCCAACAATGGACTATACCATTGTATAGTGGGGATGCTCAGTCTTGATCGTGCCATTGAGAAAATTTTCTCTATGATCCTGCTCTATAACAGATTTATACTGCTAGGAGCTGTTTGTATCAGGCCAACTATTTTATTCAAATGTAGTCTTATGAATGTCAATCTGGGAGTAACCTAGAGTTGGCATAAACATTCAGTACTCCAAGTGTAATACAAAATAAGGTGTAAATAAACATAGCTTCCCTTAATATGCAATCAAGAGGTTTCTAAAAATGTATTTTTCCGGTCAAAATTTTCATTTACCCAGTGTCATCACGTGTTACCATAATATAACTGTTATTCTTTTCTTTAATCATTTTTACTTAAGTTTTTACATTCTCATTATTAAAAGAGAGTGAATTAATTCAAGGTTTGTTATTGACCAAAAGGGAATACATTATAGATAGTCATTGCATTACACATTATAACAAAATGATAATTATCAATAGTAATGAATATATGTTAAAAACATCAAACTTAATCAAATGTCACATATAATTATTATAGGCTCTTTATATATTCGTTGCCTACAGTACTTGTCTAGAATAAATTTAGTAATTAATAGTAAATATTTATTAATTAATTTTCATATCAGTAAAAATATTACATCATATTTCATGATTCAGATTCAGATTCAGATTATTCTTTATTGACAAAGCAATGTCATGAGGGTTGTCTTCCTTGTTGTTTTTGCTGTTGTTGTTCCTTGTTGGGTTAAAGATTATAAAAATACACCAAGATACAGAAAAAGTTAGTTAAATATATATCAAACACATACGGTATATTTATATACAAAAACAAGGTGAGTTAAAATAAATTTTAAAATATAAATAATGATAAAGATATCCAGTGTATTTCAGTGCAGATGTCGAAGTTTTATGAGCGTATGGCAGATGGTATTAATTAGTTCTTATATCTGTTGGTTTAAACATTGGGATGACGGAGTCTACCAGATCTAATTGCAACAATGAGCAACTATGGCCGTTGGTTACACTTGGAGCTAATGTTAAAGTATTATAATTCTAGTTATAGTCTAGTTTTTAACAATTTCAACCCGTTAATATTTGATAATTAAACATTCATGATTTATATCATTCGACTTCCTGTTATCTGCAATGATTTCGTTTGTTTCATTTACATTAAAAGTTAGATAATTATGTTAAATAAATAAATACTCAGTAAATAAATAACTAATAATAAGTAAATAAATATTTGTCATTTCTAATAAAAAGAAGGGGAAATAAAATTTTAGATGATAAATAATGTGCTTTTGTTTAACCAGTGCACTAAATTTTACAAACCTGCAACATTTCAGGTGCACTTCGGTAAAAATACTTCTGAAACCAGATGAATTTATTCAAAGAGTAAATAATAGTTTTGGTGTAGTGTAAGTATGGTTTATGTAGGTCACTTGGTTTTATCAATTAAAATATATCCTAAGTAATAAATGTTTGACCTTGTTCTTAAGCCACCCTTGTCTAAAACCACCCAACAATGGACTATACCATTTTAAGGTGGGGTCCAATAGATTGTTTGTCCTGATCTTGCTCTACAATAGGTTTAGGTTTCTAGAAATTATTTGTATCAGACCTACTATTTTATTCGATTCTGTTTTATGAATATGCCTTTTCCAGGAATCGCGGTAGACATGTTTAAAGCTACGTTTACATCAAGCCCGGTTTCCGGTCCGGAATCCGGAGAAAAAATCGTGAAAAATGGGTTCAGTGGTAAAGGGACCGTTCACATCATCAAATTCGTACGATTTTCAATCCGGACTCTGGATCTGGACTGATGGATCTGAGAGCCATTTGTATCCTGAAATCGTACGTTTTTTTTTCCTTAGACCAATCAGCAACAAGCTTGCTTGGTTCGAACCAATCGAACGCATAAGTACTTAACCCAAACAACCGTGTTCCGTGCGCGATGTGAACGCAGCGTTCAAAGAACGTAGCAACTCATGATTTTTTGTCCGGGCTTCGGACCGGATCCGGGCTTGATGTGAACGTAGCTTAAGGGATGACAAACAACCCAAGTCAGTGGTGCGTAACCAAAAAAAATCTCAAATGTAAGGGGTGCCCCTCCCAAACCACCCCCGCTCGTGCTTTCTCACCTCCCATGGCCACATAATGCAAACAATTTAAAATGTAAAAGAAAAAGGTCTTGTGTTCGATGTCGAATATATAAAACACCGGCTACCGGCACATTGACCTCTGACGGTTAGTGCCAACAAATTTGATTATTGTTGTTTATTTCCGGGAATTATTTCAGCCGCTCCAAATTTCTTTCCTATTCTTCTTTCTTCCTATGCTTCTTCCTTATTTTTGTTAAATTTAATTTATTTTACTAAATACTTATTTATGCATTAGGCCTATATATATATATATATATATAATATATATATATTATATATATATATAATATATATATATATATATATATATGTATATATATATTTGAGAGAGCAGCTCAGCTCAGTCGGTTTTCCATGTCTGTATTGTATAATGTCATTTATGAAATAATAATTAAGACCCTGGATTAAGCCCCTACTGAAGATTCCTGTACTGCATGTTAATTATTATTTAATAAATGACATTATACAATACAGACAAGGAAAATTTAATATATTAAATTGAATTAAATGTATTAACTTTCCGTCACCCTTTTTCTGGAATAGGCCTCCGTGGCAATTTTGTTTAAAAGCAGTGAAGCAATGAAAATAATAACAATCTAATCTGGAGCCTCCATCAGCTTCATAAGGCCACCCTTGCAGCTCTTTATCACACTTCCCCTAATGACGGTTAGAGTATATTAACCGACACGTTATTACAATCCAAACGGTTCTCCTCAAAACCACGATACCATCAATTGGGATTTTTAACATATGCCACATGATTTACCGAAAACATTATGCCTAATTATTTATTAATTCGCAATCATGCTGTAAAAGTTGTAATTTTAATTTATTAGGCCCATTGTCTGTTAGTAAGATAAATTGTTCATGCGATTAAAATTGGAAAATTTATAGACTAAGTGTATATTCATACATTCATTCTCATGCGGTATATTTTATTCAAAAATTCAAATATAAACAATACAAAGGTAAAAAGTAATTGCCAAATATACCATTGTAGTAAAAAGAACTAAATTGCATTAAATTTGCAAGCAAAAAACAATTCACAATAAGCATATAAATACTTAAAAAGCAGAAATGCAAGCATTAAAAAGCAGAAAAGCAAGCGTTAAATTAAGAAGAAGAAAACAACAATTCACAATAAACGTACAAATACTTAAAAAGTGAAAAAGCGTATTCCAATAAATAAAAAAAAAAAAAAAAAAAAAAAAACATTCATAAAGAGAAATAATTAAAAATGTCAAAAATCATTATTATAAAAATTTACATTCAAATCTTTAATCCAAACATGGTCATTATAATTTATTATAGTAATAATTGCAATAATTCATACTTAAAATGAAAAAAGCAAAGGACAATAAAAAACATTCAAAAAGAGAAAAATGAAATTTCCAAATTCATTATCATTATAAAAATAGTTGTTCTAATTCTAAGTATTCATTAATTCAATATTTATTTGAATATTGCACAAGAAAAAAACGTGATCGTAATTATTTATTGTTGTGGTTAGTACAATCATTCTTAATTCAATTTGCAAAACCACTGAAGACCCCATCAAAGTACACAACAACCAAACAGAAGAGAAAATTGGACTGCAATAAAAAAAAAATTATTAATTATTAAAGCTATTGGTAATGATGAATTCAATTATTTAAATAGAGAAAACATTGATAATTATTTACAGTTATTATTTATGCTAAATTTTTAAGAAAAGAGAATATGATAAAATGTACACTGCTCTTCGATTGAGATTGGGGAAGGTAAGTACTATTCCGTATTCAATAAATCAATAAGAAAGGGTAAGGGGCTATTTCTGTATCTGGAAGTGTTGCACTTTAACTGGGATACTTTACTACCATTTCTGAAATTGTAATTCACTCTATCACACCGCAAATCGGGCAACAACTGACAGAATTTAGGGTATTTTTGGAGTTTTTTTTTCAAATTTTTTAGAAATAAGTAATCTACGTTTGCTGAGCGTGTACACAAAGTACATGCACCATTATATAATGTATAACTGTTACCCAAAATGATAAGAAGAGCTCTTTTCTGAAAAGATTCTAACATATTAATTTGTCGGTTAGTGAGGACAGAATTCCAAACTGGGGTAGCATAATTTTTCCAATAGTGAACGTACGTATCCTTTATATATTGTGATCTAATCTGGTCTTGATAGGTTAAATTTCTTTAAAAGTTTTAACATAAATAATTTACCGTTCACTACAGTATGGTACTACAGACCATTGATTGTTTTCATTTCTTTCTGTGATAACAACCTAATCTCTACGTCTAAAATAAGACTAACTATTATATATTATTTTACTCTGAGGCCCCATAAATTGATATTCCAGGGATCCCAATTTTGGATAAAAAATAAAAACCTACAGGCAAAACTTATTGTTTTCTTACACCTGTTGTATGGTACTGGATTTTACTATGGCGTGTGATTACCATGACCCACACTTTGTAGACGAGATTAGGAAGGAAAACGTACTACAGCTGAAATTATGCATGACGTCATCTTAAGAAGCCATGCCTCCCTCGGCTGAAGTGGTTGCATTTAGCAACTACCAACTGTTCGCGTGGTAGTTGAAAGAAAGTTTGATAGACAGTTACATTTTTGAATTGCTTTATATTTTAGTTTTTGCCGGAGTGGTTTACGAGGGCCCTGATTGTAAACGTGAATGCAAATCACCAGCGGAAAATGCCGTCTGTAAGTACAACTTTGAAGTGGAATGGTACCACTCTTTGTCCAAGGCATGCTACGACTGCCCCTTTAATCTCAGCCACTGCAAGCTGGAAGACTGTATTCCACTAAATGGTGTAGAGAGACCGGTTATGGTGGTGAATAGAGCATTGCCTGGTCCAACAATAGAAGTTAGTATTGTACTTTTATTATCATTATTATTATTAATATTTTCATTTTGCTATTACAGTACAGTACAACTTAATACCTGTAAGTTATTGGTGTGCTGCAAGTGGGCTACATCACGGATATAGCACCACACATGACCCGCACGCATTAATTGTTTCTCATACAGTTAAGGCAAAAAGTGTAGAAGGCGCTATTCTAGGTCAGTTTGGTGAAATTATATACATGAATATGCATGCTTGACCTTCCCCTCGAGAAACCTTATCCTTATCATAACAGACTGTGAAAAGGCGTTTGTCAAAGTCCCGCACCAGAAGCCTCTTCAGAAAATGCGTACATACGGAATAGTTGGGAAAACCTTGAAATGGATTTAATCTTTCCTTACTAAACGTAACAAAGGGTTGTAATTGAGGGTAAATATTCGGATTGGGCTGAGGTCACTTCTTGTATTCCGCAGGGGACTGTTACTGGCCCCCATGGGCTTTGTGATTTACATTAATGATCTACCCGAAAATATTACTTCGCACCGACTCTTTGCAGATGACTGTATCATATATAGGGTCATAACTGGGTCTCATGATGCTGGTGATTTGCAAAAGGACCTTGATACGTTTACTGCACGGGGTAGGACAAATCAGATGAAAGTTAACCCAAATAAATGTTGTGTCTTGAGAATCACTAATGCAAAAAATATACACAACATAATTACTTAATTGATAATACTGTGCTTAATGAAACTAAGGATCACACCTATCTTGGAATTAACATAAATTGTAAGCTTAAATGGAATTTACATATTAAACAAATTATCAATAAAGCAAATAAAATGTACGTCGCAATTTGTAATCGTGATCCCGACATATTAAAGACCTTGCTTATAAATCATTAATTAGGCCGATACTTGAATATGCATCTGATATATGGATCCATTTACTAAACAATTAATCCAAGATATCGAAGCTGTGCAAAACAGAAGTGCGAGATTTGTCTTGAGTGACTACAGCAGATTCAGTAGCGTCTCTGCTATGAAAAAAGAACTAAAATGGGATTCCTTGCAATTAAGGAGATCCTTAAATAGAATGACCATTTTTCAACAAGCTCTACATAATCGCCTTGCCATTCCATTACAAGTGCACTTGCGTCCTGTCACATACTTCTCTAGACATTGTACATATTCCGAAGTGTCCGCCCAAAAGGACTGTTATAGATTTTCCTTCATACTAAGAACTTTACGAGACTGGAATCAAATTCCTAATTAAATTGCATCAATAGCAGACAAAGAAAGGTTCAAGATTGCTATATCCAACCACCTAAGGAATACAGAACGCCAGAGCCATATATATAAAGAGTTGCGACATTCCGCTCCTTGATTTACGAAAGTCACGTGGTACACACCGTCCATTTTGTTTCATAATCTTCCCGATGAACACATGCAAAGTATATGTGTTACGTACATTGCATATTCATTTCACACACTTAATTGGATTTACAATTATATTTTATAATTAACATCACTTAGTAT
>NW_022726379.1:698203-704550 GCF_011630105.1 Anneissia japonica
TCGCCTAGATGCGTTCGGAAAAATATTTAAGATAAATAAGAAAAAAAAAATTTTTTTCCGCCCTTTTCTGACGATCTTTAAAGGTTGTTCGCTAAACAATATTAGAAAATAGTTCTTCTTAATTTCAAATCTTTGTACAGCCTGTATACATACGAATGACAATGAAAATAAAGGTTATATTTAATAACCTTAAAAATGATTTGCTGTTTCTATTGCATACTATTATATAATTATTATAACTTTATTTTGGAAACGACGCTTTTAAAACAGCGGACACGCTCTTGCAGTGTGTTTATAAAAGTAACATACTGTACAGCCATAATACAATATTAAAATAGAGGCGAGACTTTTAATACAATAAAATGTACGTTACATAATTACACAAGTTGAATATATCACATATTTTGTATATCATTTAACACTTACAATTTATAACATTTATATATTGCGGCCAACTGACCTATACTATTTTAATACTTATAAATAATAATAATCAAATTAATAACATAAGATTTGTATAGGGCTCGCTCATATTCTAATTTAAAGAGCAACAATCTATATACCCTAGACAGATTTATATACCCTATATACGGATTTTAATTGCATTTTGATATACATATTTAATTAATTTTTGCTGGTCTTGCATATCATTTATTTGCAAAAATAACAGGAGCTACTTAAGGGTCTATATGGCAGGATTGCCTAATTAAAGAATGCTTGCCATCGAAGGGCTCTCTCGGTCTATCGGCGAGGATTAAAGAACTGCTCAAAAATAGTAAATTATTACAGTATATATAATATGAAATTGGATATAAAGTAGTGAAATCATTAAAAAAAAATCTATAAAAATAGTTACATGAAATGCGACTGCGAAAAAGATTAAATGGAATTAAACTATACAGGAGGCCGCTAACTGTATTATACAATATTATACACAGGAGCGCACATCACGTTAGACACAGAACGCGCATCGCGTATGACACAAAATGGCTTCTAAATTCTCAATGTCGCAACTCTTTCTATCTACGGCTCTGCAGAACGCTAAGCTGCAGCGCCACCACCACCTCTTCTCGCTTTGCTCCTTTTAGGGGCATTGAGGAGTACTCATCCAGATAAAGATTCAGAAACATAGTTCAGTGGTGTATCGAGTAAGCTGCAGTGCTTTAGGAGAAAGAATGCTACGGCATAGACCAAAAGCTCTTAAATAGGCCCTGGTAGTCAAGACAGTGTGAAAATGGATTGTAATTGCATATCACTATGACTATACACAGTATGTACAGCATGGACTTTCAAAATATAATAAAGCACAGTAATATTGAATCTGGCTATTTAAGTACAGTATATGCCTAGATATGACATGTGTTGTTTGTAGCAATTGTATGCCCCTATAGTAAGTACTGATTCTGAAGGATATAAGCGTTTAGAAATTCTTGGAGACAAATTACAAGTACTTCTTTCACAGTTGTTAACTCACAATTTTACAATGAACAATTTTTATGAGAAAAAAAAAATCACTGTCAATTTACAGACAGTGAGCGTACATGCTGTATGCTTTTGCATAACTCATTGGCTGGCAAAGTTTAAGGATTTTATTTTTGTAGAAACGTCTGTAAATCAATGAAAACTATTTTTTAATTCCATCGGTTTTTTGTCGTTTTAAATGAGGTGTTTAATTTTTGAATTGGGTATACAACCTTTAATAAACAGTACGTCATATTGTCAGTGTATAGAATATTTTCAGTTTTGGTCAAATGTTGTTGTGTAGTCTTTGCAGATATAATGAAGCACATACAGATTTAGAGCGAAACCTAATTACCTTTAACTAACCAATGGATCATTATAACATTTAGTGGAATGGAACATAATTATTAAAGAAAGACACTATTCAATTTTCAGAAGAAAAGATCGAAGGACAAGGTCAGGGTCACGGAAATTCGATTTTTTTACCCTCGAACATAGAAGAAAATAATGGTATCGCCCCACGTATTCAGGCAGCAATTAAGGACGGGCGATTATAATTGTCTCTTAAAATTAAGCGAGGAACCCGATTAGAAATGGAACCTACATTTTCTGACACAGGTTTCTCATTGTGAAGCAACTAGTACTGTAATTGTTAAATTTTACCTGTGTTTTACCTTCATTGTTTCTATTTTTCATAACGCTTTTATATGATAATGCGCTGTTTATTAACGAATTTGTAAAGTTTTTGATATTCATATTTTGTCATTGTTGTTACCTAACTTTTTATCAATTCTTAACAATTTTAATGTTTTTTATACTGTAACCGAGCATTATAATTTCCTTGTTTGAGTGAATAAATTTGACTTTAACTTTGACTCCCTGACGTCACTTTGGTCACTTGGATGTTTTCCAAACTTTGGCCAAACATAGACTATAATTACCAAAGATGTGTCGCGTACAACTTAGTGACAATCCAGAGTGGGGTTTGGATTTGAGGACCAACAAAATGTATTTAAAGGTAAACACTCCACACCCGATTTTCAAAACGGATCACCTGATCTGAGTAAAACTTTCAGGAGAGCTTAACCAAGTTACAAGAAATCAATTGTTACATTTTGGTGACGATCCAGCTATATATGGAAAACTTTGTGGTGTTTTTTCGCATTTTGCCTTCGCTGCTAAGAAGTTGATCCAGGTGATGCATATCACTAGAGCGAGACTGTTCTGTAATGTTCCATTATTGAATGGATGAATACAGTTCATGCACACACCTAAAACCTACACAGTGAACTGTTACTAGGCAGTCGCACTTCTAAATGCTATAAGATTCCCGTGGGGATCATTTTCTTTCTAAAAATATCAGGAATTTAAACATTCTCCCCTCTTATCGAATAGACGTGTCCTGGAAGGCTTGAACCATACTCTTGGGAAAGACCGTTTCTGAAAAATACACTTATTTTAGTAGCAAAAGTGCGTAATTAGGACCTACACCAATCACGTCGAGTTTTATATTACAAGATAGGGTATTTAATACATTATATTATACCGACCGAACCCTGTCGAAATCTCATCTGGTTTATGTCTGACACTTGATTTAGTGAGCTGACCTCTTCTAACTATACACAAATCATGCCCATTTCCTATTCTAAAAGGAACAGAATGCATTTTTTCAATTCAAAATACTTGAGAAGGTGATTGGTTTGAATCAGTATCATTGGAAAGTAGTAATTTATTTACTTTCAAATTTCGTGCAAACCCATAAGAAAGTTACTGTATCAGACAATCCGTAGCGCCCGACTTTAGCCCACCGTGTGCAATATTCTTAGCTCTGTGTTCCTGTGCTTAACGGCGTGTGTGAGGGCGTGGCAACTCCGATGCGACAAATTTGTCCATTGTAAGGTGTAAATTTGACGGTGATCAAATTTCTAACGTCTCAGACCTAAATATCTCAAAAAAGAAACTTTACAAATTCGTTAATAAACAGCGCATTATCACATAAAAGCGTTATGAAAAATCAATGGATCTAAATATAACGGTCCATAATATAATTGTCATGGCCCAGAGAAGAAATGTTATTATTTTGGTAACCAAACAGAGTAGAGTGTAGATAGGAGGACCACTGAAAGAAAAACGTCCCCGACCAGATATATCAAAAACTGATCAAGTGATCTGAATGAAACACAAGGAACAATTGTTGGTAACGATCTAGGTTCAGGTGCGGTCATTTGAAATTCTAACGTCCCAGACCTAAATATCTCCAAAAGTCCACCAATGTGACTTATAGTATGGTTTGTCATGATCCAATAAAGAAATGATTACATTTTGGTGACGATTCTGAGTAACATGAGGACCATTTAAAGGGAAATGTCAAGACTAGACATATCAAAAACGTATCGACTGAACTGAACAAAACTTTCCAGAAAATTTAACCATGTTACAAGAAAGAAAATATTACATTTTAGTGACAATCCAGATTTGAGTGTGAATTTTAGGGTCATTTAAAGTGCTAAGGTCTAAGACCTAAATATCTCTAAAAACTTATCAATGAATCGAAGTGAAACTTTTCAGAATAGCTCATAATGTTTCAAAGAAATGTTTAAATGTTGGTGAATTAAAATGTTGAAATGATGGCCATATTTTTTAAACCAATTTTTAATTTTTTTATAATTTTTTTAAGAATATTGTCAAACCAATAATTAAAATTATGCCTATATAAACTAATTTGTGTTTTTTAAGGCGTTTAAACCAGTTGCAGCGTTTAAACCATGAACATCTAAACGGTCTCGAACCCCGACCTTCCGATTGAAAGCCCAACAACTTACACGCTGCGCCAAACGCTACTGCAGCACCATTTTTAGGTACAGAATAACTCATTTGGAGTTAAATACGGTAACCCATTAAAAATAACAGCTAGTATGTGGTCGTTATGTAAGCAGTACACACGGGCCACAGCTGTTTGATACCCAATTGTAACTACAGTACCCATTCATCTGTATAGCTATTTTGTCAATTTCTTCCGAAGGTTGTGAACAATGCATTGGTTTTGTTGCACTTGCCAAACAATGCAAAGGAGTAGCTCACACTACATAACCCGATGTTTCAAAGAGAGAGCTTTCAAGCTGTAACAATTTAATTTGATACCTAAGGGAACTTTTCGTTGAAGGGCAACAATGCTTGATACGATTATAACACCATGGTTCCTTTTGAGCACTAGAATTATTATTTATCTAACTGTTATGTTAATGATTACCATTTTAACAGCCAAAGTCATAAGTATTAATTTAACATGTTCTACATTCGTTGATCTTCTTGAAAGGTTTGTGAAGGTGACACAATTGAAGTACAAGTAACCAATAACCTTGATAATGCTGAAGGTTTGTCTCTGCATTGGCACGGTCTCCATGCAATAGACGCGCCTTATATGGACGGAGTTTCTATGATAACGCAGTGTCCTATTACATCACAATCATCATTTTTGTATACGTTTAATGCCAATCCACCAGGCACCCATTGGTGGCATAGCCACGCAGGGATGCAACGGGCAGATGGTCTGTTTGGTCCCCTTATTGTAAAAAAACCCAAGTCAGGAGATACGTATTCTCGACTTTATGACTATGATGAACACGTATTACTTGTTAATGATTGGCTCCATGAACTAACAATTGAAAGATTTTCAAAATATCACCATAGTATTGGTAGTAATAGCGCCGACTCTATTCTTATAAACGGAAAAGGAATATACAAAACGCTAACAAAAGGAAACAGCGAAGCCAACACGCCGAGAGAAATGTTTACGGTTAAACAGGGCAAGCGATATAGGTTTCGGACCATCAACGGTGCAATAACCAACTGCGCACTCAAAATATCTGTAGATGAACATAGGATAACCATGATCGCATCCGATGGAGCAGAAATCGATAAAGAAGAAACCGACTCGTTCATAATCTACGCAGGTGAACGATATGATTTTGTGTTGTATGCAAAACAAAGCATCAACAACTACTGGATACGAGTAAACGGTGTGGAAGGATGTTCGAAACTTTATGAGCTTGCAATATTGCGGTATGAGGGCGCCCCCGACGGAAATCCTAGCGGCCTCGATGGATACGATCCACAAATTGGTACAACTGTGAACGCGTTAAGTGACGACATTAAACCTGCACATGACGATGACATAACTATTCGACAACTGACATCTCGTGGTAAGTTTAACACTTATAAGAAACATTAGTATGCCTAAATAGTCACATTAATATTAAGCTAATGTGCTATAAATGTGTTTATTCAACTGATTGTGTAGGTGTGGATAAAAAATGCTCAAAGATGAAATTTGAGGTGGTATAATTACAACTAAAAACTATGTTCAACAGAATATGAACGCTCAGATCGGACGGAAGCAGACAGTGACGAAAACATCGCTCTTTTCGGACATAAATTTCACAGCAGTAACTTATTTCTGCCGTTAGTTTCCGTTAATTGCTGTGAGAGGTTTTTCTAATTGAATTGCCGTGATATTTTACAAACTGAAATTTCCATTATTTTTTCCAAACTAAATTTGCCGTGATGTTTTAAATTTGCCGTGGTGGCTCAAAATATTTGCTTTGATGTTATGTTATTTGCCGTGACACTTATACGCCACCGTATGTAAAATTATGGGTCCACTTTTAAAAGGTTATTCATTTTGGTGAGGGATTAGAACCGTCATTATAAAAATAGAAATGAGATCACCACAATTGAATTTTTTTCTCAGATCTATCTCCTACGGAAGCACCTAAGTGCCATTCGACTTGACGACTTGTCAAGATAATTTATGTTGTCAAGTCGACATAATATACATATCATGTCGACATGGCGAGATAGATTATCTTGACAAGTCGTCATAGTAA
>NW_022726379.1:704599-705412 GCF_011630105.1 Anneissia japonica
AGTCGACATAATACATATTGTATGTTGTCATGGCGAGATAGATTATCTTGACAAGTCGACATAATATAAGTTGTATGTTGTCATGGCAAGATAGGTTATCTTGACAAGTCGACATAATAAAAATTGTGTGTTGTCATGGCGAGATAGATTGTCTTGACAAGTCGACATAATATAAGTTGTATGTTGTCATGGCAAGATAGATTATCTTGACAAGTCGACATAGTAAAAATTGTATGTTGTTATGGCGAAATAGATTATCTTGACAAGTCGACATAGTAAAAATTGTATGCTGTCATGGCGAGATAGATTATCTTGACAAGTCGACATAGTAAAAATTGTATGTTGTCATGGCGAGAGATTATCTTGGCAAGTCGACATAGTAAAAGTTTTATGTTGTCATGGCGAGATAGATTATCTTGACAAGTCGACATAATACAAATTGTATCTTGTCATGACAACATAACTTTTGTTATCTTGACAAGTCGACATAATAAAAGTTACGTTGTCATGACAAGATACAATTTGTATTATGTCGACTTGTCAAGATAATCTATCTCGCCATGACAATATCTCGTCATGACAACAAAACATTTTTAGTATGGCGAGATAGGTTATCTTGACAAGTCGACATAATAAAAGTTATGTTGTCATGACAAGATACAATTTGTATTATGTCGACTTGTCAAGATAACCTATCTCGCCATGACAACATAAAACTTTTACTATGTCGACTTGCCAAGATAATCTCTCGCCATGACAACATACAATTTTTACTATGTCGACTTGTCAAGATAATCTATCTCGCCATGAAAA
>NW_022726379.1:705447-723620 GCF_011630105.1 Anneissia japonica
AACTTATATTATGTCGACTTGTCAAGATAATCTATCTCGCCATGACAACATACAATATGTATTATGTCGACTTGTCAAGATAATCTATCTCGCCATGACAGCATAACATTTTTACTATGTCGACTTGTCAAGATAATTTATCTCACCATGACAACATACAACTTTTATTATGTCGACTTGTCAAGATAACCTATCTCGCCATGACAACATACAATTTTTACTATGTCGACTTGTCAAGATAATCTATCTCGTCATGACAACAAAACATTTTTAGTATGTCGACTTGTCAAGATAATCTATCTCGCCATGTTGACATGATTTGTATATTATGTCGACTTGACAACATAATTATCTTGACAAGTCGTCAAGTCGAATGGCACTTAGGTGCTTCCGTAATCTCCGACTCTGTACCTAGCAAATGGTGAAAATATATCTCACTATTATATGTCACACGACCTCTGATTATTAACATTTTCACCGGGCTCCTATACAGCCAATAAGAAGAATTGTATCATCAGTGTAGATTTTCACCCATAGGCCTAAGGCTTTTTCAAAATTATCAACTTCAATTAAAAAAAACGATAGACCGTTTTTCAAGTATATTGTCACACCGCGTCCCTCAATAAATGATTTAGAACAAAACATTTGGTATCCCTCTAGTTGGAATACAGTAAATTCTAGTCCATCTGTCTTTCTTAGGATACATTTCAGTAAGTGCAATCACATGTGGTTTCTCAGTGGATATTTTAGCCCGCAGCTCCCCCCTTTTGTTTATGAGTGAATCACAGTTGGTGTACATACAAGAAATACATTTTAACTTATAAGATTCTTCTGGTGCAAATGAAGATGCACGCACAGTGCTAAAATTTTTGGGTGCTTGCAGCTTCCGTCCTCCATTAATGAAAAGGAGAGAGTTTAACAGTCTTACCGTGTTTGATTGTCAACCCCTTCCCCCCGCAGGGCTGGTAATTAAGAGTTATTTGGTCGCATTTGCGACCTCATTTTTGTTTTTTATTTGCGACAAGGAATTCATCTATAGGTCGCGCTCAGTGCGAAAAGATCATTCAATTGCGCGAGTAGTTTTCATAAGCGCCAGAAAGGTGTTTCCCTCTCCAAATCCCACTTGTTTACAACTTGTACAGCCCATCCCATGAGTTTGAGCCAGGCGATATGGAAAGCAAGGTATCATTCATTTTGCATGTACTGTATCAACCAATCAGCACGAGCTAGTCTGTTAACGTGTGACGTTGTGTCGATGTACGCTCATCTTCTATTCTTGGAAAATAAGCAATCTCCGTCAAATCAACGAAACTGGTATAACCGTATAAAACGATCGGCTTGGACGATTTTTATCATTCTATTGAGGGCCAGTAGTTTTTAAAATTTCCTTAACTTATTGTTCATAAAATAGAATACCGATATTTCGAACAAACAAACATAATTATGCCTCATAACAATTGTGAAACCTACGGTAATTAAATAAAATATATAGTAAGCAATGGCTTTACTAAAAAATATTTAGGGGAAAACTCTCCTTTACTACCATTTATTTACTGAACGAGCCAGTCTGCTTCTGACCTACTTTTGTTCGTATCGGCGGCGTACAAAGAGTCAAATGACTGTACCTGGTAGGTAGAGTTGGTGTCTGCGTCTCACTGAATGTAGCAGAAGGTAAGCATAGTTATTTATAGGCAACTGGTAATGGGCCTATATCAAACAATTTATTTCGTTCTTAACAAAGTATCAGCAGATAAAATAAGTAAAATGATTGTTTTTAATCGTGTTTCTAAATTATGAAAATTGAATTGCTTTTAAAATTAATATTTAAAGATTTAATTTTGAAACGTGGAATTAATAAAGTGCAATAAATAAATAAATTGTTTAATTATATCTAAAATAATTATACAGGAAATATTTCAACATCGTTAAACCATAGGTTTAAATGGTTAAACCGAACTAACTGGTAGTAGGCCTTCCAATAAACTGGTAGTAGAACTTCCAATAAACTATTAATATCGTACAGGAGGATTGTCACACGTTCTTGTGTTTACAAATGAATAGGGTTTCACTGAGTAACATCCCAAACCACGATGAATAAGAATAGAAAGTGTAGGCTATATATATACTGTCTCTTATACACATCTAGATGTGTATAAGAGACAGCTATGGGTGTGTGTGTAATTTTATTTATTATTTAAACTTGTTAATAGTTTATTAATTAGTCTGATCCTTGGGTAGGCTGAAAGATTAGCTAGTGGAAATAAATATGACCAGTTCGCGTCTAAGAGAACTCATTTGAGATTTGAGAGAATAGCTAAAGGGCATTCAAATTTTCTCGAGTGTTATTTACTATATCGATTTTTTTCGACGACGTTTGTGATTGATTTTGGATTTTATGTAGATCTATGCATTTTGGATTTGAAAGCGGAAACATAAGTTTTGTTACAGGGTCATGAATATCATTTGGTTCTTTAATAATCACACACGTAAGAAGGTGTCGATTGTTAGCTATAGAGAAATATTAGGATAACCATCTATGTTTCTTCGATTTTTAATTTAAATTAACAGATGAAGATGACGTGGCATTTTCACGGGAAGCAGACAAAACGTTTTACATCGGGATGGATTTCAGTGCTGTTAATAATATTCATTTTAATCAACCCGACTTCTATCCAGTGAGTTCAAGTCGAATAACGTATAGCCCACAACTAAACCACATTAGTTTTGCATTTCCATCGTCACCACCACTCAGCCAGTGTGGAGATATACCTAAAGGGACATTCTGTTCTGAAGATACGTTCACGAAATTGAACAAGAACTGCTCTGCTGAATTCTGCCAATGCGCACAAACTATTAATGTTACCCTAAATGAAGTAAGTATACCCATCACAATGAACAATTATTGGTCGTTTTTGGAGGGTCGAATGGAGCCAGAGAATTCAGGAGAATAATCTCTGATAGGGTGCAAAGGGTGAAGCTTTTTTGGAGCCTTAAAGATTTGTATTTCTACATCCATACTGCAAAATCAGAGAAAATAAGTTTTAGACATCAAATAAGTATTAATGTTATGTGACATTTTTTACATTTAGAATAACGACAAAATCTTTATAATAAATCATGACACACACAACCTGTAATATCATTACACTCATTATCATCTTGACTGTTATTTCTAATTATTGCTGAATTTCAATAAATTTGATGAATAGGTTATCTTATGTTTACGTACTATTTCCTATGCAGCTTAAATCTCATTTGTTGATACTTTTTTTGCGTACATTAATAATCTTATATTGATATGTTATTTGAATATTTTGTTCAATTAAAAAATAACCATCATTATTTCCACAAGTTTAGCACCTTATGTATTTTGTTGTTAAACTTGCGTGTATCTAAAATCTGTTAAAAAAATTCCACAGGTTGTTGAATTGGTGGTTGTGAATGAAGGGAAAAATTTTGATGTTAGTCATCCCATGCATCTGCATGGCCAGTACTTCCGGGTTATTGGCTTTGAAAAACTAGGAAAGAGCACAACTGTAGATCAAGTTAAGGAAATGGATAAAAATGGTACGATTATGTCGTTATTACTACATATTATTACACATTCTCCAACAAAACTAAAAACAAAGTATTTTAAGTCCGCTGTACCAAGTAGGGGCGGATCTAGGCATTTGCAGGAGGATGTGTCCAGAAAAAAACAGCATGCACTCGGGTTCACAGTATTCACAAGAGAAAGGCCGGGGAAGGACTTTCACAGGTAGGTGTGAATCACCTCAGCCCCACCATGGTTAGGGTTGAGGTAAGACAAATTATAATTATGGCACCTCCAGATGGCCGGAAAGGGCACTCTCAGACTTCACTTTTAAATATCATTTTCTTTTCTTCTCCATTTTTATATAATTTAAAAAAAAAATTGGGTAGGGAGAGTGAGCTGGGCCCCTTTAATCATCCTCCACCGGAAAGCTATTCCAGAAAAAGCATTGAATAAAACATTTTTGTGCATCCGACCATGAACATTATCTTGATCAAATGCCTCCAGCACCAACTTAACATTAGGCCACACATTCACTAGGCCTATAATTCGAACATCATACAGTTAGTGTTTTTTCCTTTTGTAAAATGCACCCAGAACACCAGCCCTTAATATTTAGAAAATGTACATCCGGGAAAAATCACCGGCGCTGTATCGACGTTGGCATTTTAAAATAAATCAGCAGGAGCCAAGAACATAAACAATGTAGTTGATGAATGTCTTAATCAAGTCACTAACCCAATAAAGGCCCATAGAATAGAAGACCTAGCCTGCCAGGGCATTGATTAAAATATTGTGATACTTTTTTTTTGTTTTAATGTCTCAGGAGTAATGTCTCTGACCACTTCCCACACTTTTTCCAGCACTGCCCCTTGTGGAATAACCTTTTACTAACATCTGTATAACATGTTTTTCCTTATTAAAAAAGGTCACTCTAAGTCACACAAAGGAGCATTTTGAGCGCCTTATTTAATTAATTTCTCAAACCAAAAAGTCATGAAAATTCTGTATTTATTTGGGTGTTGTTAAAAACTTGAAGAATCTGTTCCAACAAATTTCGTACTAAAGTTATTAAAATTCAATGGTTAGAAGAGCTGGCAAATGAATGCATAGTGCATATCAATTCGCAATAATTGGGAACGACAGTAGTGACATAATATGTTTTAAATGATGCAGAGTGTGCATCCTTACCTTATTCACACAGGATGTACTGTATCGAAAGGAAGCCATCATGTTTCAAATTATACACGCCAACTGCAATCTAAAAATTAAACTTGTGATATGATCACCCTAAAATAACAAATGGACTATTTTGAATTTATTAAACGTGTGCTGTTTGTAATCTTATTTAACTATATAATCATTGCTAAAAATAATGTAATTAATTTATAAAGATGGGGTTAGTTTTGACGTACCAGGCAACCCTAGCTAAAATTGTACACTTCCTCAATTAAAAGCGTCTGCGAATGGAATTAACATTTCGAAGCACAACAAAATCCTGTTGACCACATGATTACAGAACTTGTTCGATTATATTCGTTCGAATCACCTATGCTACAATAACAAATAATGAACAAATATCCAAACACATCATGAAGCTATCATAATCATAAGAGAGAACATCAGTCTGGTCACAGAATATATTTAAACTAATATTAAATCACATTAACTATAATTCGTGTAGTTTTTCTTTTACTTGTATATTTTTGGGGTTTTTTTGGCATTCATTTACAATTCAAGTACTACCTAAATAAGAAGTACCACACTATCTTAAAAAGAAGCCCATAGGGTTTTTTGAGGTAACTTTTGCAAACTAAATAAAGAGCCTATCTTTGAGATGAAATACTTCCCAAGATAAAGACCTATATACTTCTTTTTGAGATTTTACGGTATCTGTTGAATATCCGAACACATCATGACGTAAATGTATTCTCATAAAGGCAACTTGAGGCGTGAACCACACTTATCTTTGAAGAAAGACACCGTCATCGTTCCCGACGGTGGGTATGTGATTTTACGTTTCCATGCAACTAACCCTGGCTGGTGGTTCTTTCACTGCCATTTGGAATTTCATGTGGAGGTATGTTTTCATGTTTTTTTTTTCACAATTGTGTTAAAAAAAACAACCCCAGAATATTTTCATGTAACGTATTATTGTGATTATCCAAATCTAGAAACAGTAAATCTTCATTCGGTTTTCAAGCCCCAGCACTTTGGAATATGTTCCTAACTACCATTCGTAGTAAACCAACATAACTCTCTCAAATTACTCTTTATATACAACATATGCTTTTACAGCATCCAAAATCTGATTACAGTCATACTTGACATTCTCTGGGTTGAAGTGTGTGCCTGGTGGAGTGTTGTGTGGTTAGAGTGCGTGATGGTTTGTGATTTTTATATATTATTATAAATTATACTTTCTTAATATAATCGATTTAAAAATGTATGTTATATTGTGTATATATATGTATTCTTAGGTTGGCAGCTGAACCTTAGATTTGTTATGCAAAGTTCGCTCAATCAAAATAAATAACCAAACGAACGGAAGAACAAATACATTTGATCTAATTTTCTGCACTAAATTATGCACTAAATTAAGTCGACAATTTAAATGTAATAAAACCCTCAATCAAATAGCAACAACCGATTATATTAAATTCGTTAACTAAAAAAATTCGTTAAATAAAAAAAGGGACAGTTAAGTGAACTGAAAAGAGGGGAAATTTTAAAATACCATAAAATGTAAATGGTGGGAGCAATAATTATGGTTTTCTCATAAATTGAAATCACATTATTGTTTTATTATTATAACTATAATTGAACTTATAATTTTCACCAAACATGATTTCTATCACCTTTTGAATGTTATTACTCTTGAAGTGTTATTTTTTATATGTATTTAGATTGGTATGGCATTAATTGTGCACGTCGGTGAACAGGATGATCTACCTGAAGTGGCCAAGAATTTTCCGAAATGTGGTAATTTTCCAAACAAAGGAAACTCAGTTTTCACAACCCAAAGTCTTGCTATAATTTTGTTTTTTATTTTCTATTTCGTTTAGCAATTTTTAGATATATTTTGCTCCTTACCATGTCTTAATATCTCAATCATGACAGATGTAGTATTGCATAGGTATAGTTTGGTGTTTTTTTTAATAAGATTTAATTTTAATGTAAGTTAATCAGATTTTAGTAATTAGAACTTTTAACGTATGTATCTATAGTGTTAACCTATAGTATTATTGGGAGACGGTTTCTATTTAATTGGTTTATATATGTAAAATCATATTAGTAGCATGTTTTGAAATTTAGAATATTTTAACTAACAAAGTAATGAATCTGGAAAGTATGATTTAAGATGAAAATTAGAAGTCAAGAGCTACAAATGAAGACATTGATGATGCACACGAAATGCAGCATTTCTCTACATCCGTTGTCTGGAAGGTCTTTGGCCCATGGTGTGGTCCATAATGGTTTAGTAAGCAACTGAATGTTGTGCCATAATTTTGATTTTTATTTTCTATTTCATTTCGCAATTTGAGGTTACGACCCATGGTCACACGACAATTTAGTATACGTCGGAGTCAAGTAGGTCTATTTTGTATTTGTATATTTATTTTCAGCCATAACTTTAAAATCTTTAATCAAAACAGATGCGAAGAGGAAGATCTACCTGAAGTACCCAACTATTTTCCGAAATGTGGTCATTTTCAAAACTGAGAAAACACAGTTTGCTAAAATTTTGATGTTTTATTTTCTATTTTATGTAGCAGTTTTTAGATCTATTTTACTATTATAATGTATCCCATTAGCACTACCTATTCTGTTTGTGATATTATTCATTCCTCCTTCTTCTTTTCCTAAGTATTTGAAGCTACTAACATTTTGTTGGTTGAACATTTATGGTGATGTCTTCATTTCTGTTTGTATACATACCTTTTCCAGATTTCGCTTTGCACTTCGATTAGTTTCCTAAACACTTCTCATTTTCTTCTTCTTGGAGCACTTGGAATCTGTTTTTTGGACTTTGATATTGAATCTTGTTTTACATCTTTGAGCTTGCCAACATCAAGCCTTTTACCGCTGTTCTGTCCTTTCATTACTCTTCTTCAGTTTTAAGTATTAGCTCTCTGAGGATTTTGGTGACTGTCACAGATGTCCTAAATTTTCTGCTGACAACTGTGTGATCCATTTGGTTCCTTGTGTTTCCGTTTGGAGAAACCCAAGTGTATTTGTGAATATTCTTATGAGAAAAATCTTAATTGTGACGGATGTAGGTAAGTTTGGTCCTTTTTAATAAAATTATTTAATGAATGTTAATCAGATTTTAGTAATTAGAATATTTACAGTAGTTTTAACTGCAGTATCACAGGGAAACGTTTTAGTATAATTAAAATATAATTAGTTGTGTTTATAGAAGTAAGTTCCTTTTGGCATTATATTTGCTAGAAAGTCTGGTTAAGCTGGAAATTATAAGTTAAGAGCTAAACATGAAGACGTTGAAAGTGCACAGAAAATGTTGCATGTTTTATTTTTGGCCCATGATTCAGTTTGAGATATGATTTTAAGATGAGATATTAAGAGCTTTTATTGATTTCATGCCACTAGATCCTGCATATTTTCTACATCAGTGGTCAGGAGCCTTTTTGGTCTATGACTTAGCAATTTGAGGCATGATTTTAAGATAAAAATTAGAAGTCAAGAGCTAATCATGAAGATATTGATGATAATGTATGTGTTCTATATCAGTGGTCAATTTAAAGTATGATGTTTAAGATGACAATTAGAAGTCAATTGATGATAATGTATGTTTTCTATATGGTTGTAAACGCCTTTGGCCTATGATTTGGCGCATGACACACTAATTTGAGGTTACGGGTTATGTTAAGTCAATTAAACACATCAATTTACCCTACGTGTTTAATACGTCTGTATTGTGTGTTGATTTTCTTTTTAATTTCAGCCATTACATTATAACATACAGTAAATCAAAACACACTAGATAAAACAGAAAACACCAAACTGGTACAGAACATCTATGCGATCTCAGTCTATTCTATCAATTCGATTATTTCAAATCAACACCAAACGATTTCTCTTCTTTTTCTTGATTTTATTTAACCTTATAACATGGCTTATTTCTATTGGGTACAACATTTTCAACTCGGCACCGATATAACAAAGAGACACAGACATCATTTTTATCTTGAAATTACATGGTCGAAAAGGTGTTTCTCGTTCATGATACAAATATTTTTTTTTACTTTACTATACAATTTAAATTAATAATTCTATAATTCGAGTGCTTATCTTTGAAGATTTGCGTTAAAGTTTCTGTTCCTCTAAGAATAAAAGAATCCCTATTGCGGCTCTACCGATCAGTTCAATAAATCTAGTGACAATTACAGAGTGGAGAGGATGAGAAGGATCTTTTATAATCCTATCAGACTGTAATGCCACCCTGGCACTGTAAACAAAGCCCACCGACGACACACACTATTCGTTCCGCATTATTGACGACGCGGTTAAGCCTGTCCATATATCCACCTGTGATATTTCCTCCCCAGCACACTAGACAATTGCTCAAGGCACCAACTAATAAAAAAATATAGAAAGTGACTAAAATATCGTTATTAACCCTAAAACAATTACGTTTACGCAGACAGTAATGTGAGAATTCAGTTTTTTGATAATATAGTCAATGAGAGTGAACAGTCGACTGCAACCCCAAGATACCTATATGAAGCAATGTATTCCACAAGCTCATATGGAACATATTCCGACAAAATAAAGTTCAAGTAAATACTTGGAGGTCCTGCTATGTTACTATGAAAGCTGCTACAATTCCTGAGGTCGTTACAAAAAATTGAATTTTGAAAGTATATCATACATGTTCTAAAGGCTGGTCAGAGTACCGGTATACGGTTTACCAAAAATGCACAAAAATAGGATCTGGACAATGCACCTCCATTTAGACCTATTGTATCTTCCTAAATTTATGGGCTCACCAAGTTTTTATGCAGCATTTTACAACCAAACTTGCCGATTGAATTAGGTACACATTTACATTTATTTATTTAGTAAGAAATATATATATATATATATATATATATATATATATATATATAATAAGATTATTTTTGCTTTTGATGTTGAAAATGTATTTATGAATCAGTCGATCTAGCGGTAGATTGTATTTTTTACCATCCACAAAATGCTTTAAACACAATTTTTTTATTTTATTTATTCATTCTGAAGTAATTATAAGTAAAATACATTCAAGGATAAAAACACAGAAAAGTACAAAAAAGCAACTTATTTCCACTGTGGTCCTAAATGAGAATACTTAAATTACAGAATAATACATAATCAAACAACAAAGTCAAATTCAATAATCAAAAAAAGACATCATATAAATAAAGCTATGTATAATAAAGTTCAGATAAATAATGGTTTTTTAAGAGTGTATATGGATTGTGAATTTTGAACATTATAAGGTAATTTATTCCATTCATGGATTGCGGTATCGATGACTGAGAATCTACTATATGTACCAGATTTTTGTTTATAAATTGTCATTATAGAAGTCGAAAATCTAGTATTATAGTTATGAAATTGGTTAGTAAATTCAATGCCAGTATTTAAATAAATAGGGGAAATGCCATTAATAATTTTAAAAATTTGAATACATTTTCGTTCAGCAACTCTAGTAGAAACAGGAAGCCAATTTAATTTTTAAAATTCATTATAACCAACATGGGTTCGTGGATGTAGTCCCAAAACACATATTATAACCTTATTTTGGGATGTTTGGAATTTATATTTAATTTTTTTAGAAAGCGAAGAGAACCACGTACAGCACCCATAGTCATAGTGACATTGAAAAAGTGAGGACGCAAGCAATTTGAGTGATTTATACGTTAAATATTTTCTATTTCTGAAAAGAAATTTAAGTCTACCATGTACCTTACCTAAAACTTTCGTACCAGTGGATTTACCATTAAGGTGCTGATCAAGGTCAAGACCCAGGTACTTGATACAGGTTCTGGCATTTACTTTGCAATTATTAAAGGTAATATCCAGTTTTGGTTGTTTTCTACTCATATTTCGTGTTCCATACAGTATGGATTCGGTTTTGTCTAAATGTAACGTTAATTTATTATCAACAAGCCAATTATTTATAAATTTTAACTCTTCATTTAGTTGAGTTTCAATATTTTTTACATTATTACTTGATACTATTAACGCTGCATCATCAGCATACAATAATAATTTGCATTTTACGGAGGATTGCATGTCATTGACATAAACTAGAAATAGGAGAGGCCCAAGTATTGAGCCTTGTGGCACGCCACACTTCATTTCAAGCATAGGGGATCTAGTACCGTTTATGTCAACTACTTGACATCTTCCCCGTAAGTATGATTGCATCCATAAAATAGAGATATCAGAGCTCTTAATTTATAAAAAAGAATATCATGATGAACGGTATCAAAAGCTTTTTTTAAATCTAAGACTAACATACCAGTATATTCACCATTATCCTTTTTTTTTACGTAGGTAATCTGATAGATGAAACAAACAAGTGTCAGTAGAGAACGATGGAAATCGTAGAGGAGATTTTTTTCAGTTAAGTAGCTCATTAATTGATCATATATAATACGTTCAACAATTTTGGAAATAGCAGAGAGTAAAGACACAGGCCGATAATTCCCAGCATCTAACTTATAATTTTTTTTATAGATGGGTATGACCCGGGCACATTTCGAGTCCTTAGGAATACATCCAGTTCTAATAGATAAATTAATAATAGATGTGAGCGGCTGAACAATATTCTTAGCACATCCTTAACAAACCTAACAGGTAAGGAATCTAATCCAGCTCCTTTGTTAACATTAAGTTGGTTAATGACGTCCAAAACTTGATTGACATCAGCTTCCCTAAATACTAGATCACCGGGTTTTACATGTTTGTTTTTATAGAATTCTATTAAATGACTTTCATTAAAAATTCCTGGTTGGTTTGGCACGTATTTCGTAATTTAGTTGCAGTATTAACAAAAAAAGAATTTAGATAATCAGCCACGGATTCTTTGTCATATAAAATTGAGCCATTACATTTTATGGAAAAGTTACTTATTTGATTAACGTTCTTGCCAGCACCAAGACTTCTCTGTTTTTTTTTTTAAATTTATATAAGCATTTATCTCTTTGAATTATAAGATCTCTAATTTCAGTAGTCACAACCATGGCTCAGATCGTTGTTTTGTCCTCACACGTTTTAGGGGAGCAACCTCATCAATTACTGCTAAAAATTTCGTCTTAAATTTACAACAGGCAATATTAACGTCAGTAGCATTTAGTACATCTGTCCAATTGATTTCAATAAGTTTATTATTAGGTTTTTCAGCTGAATATCCCTTCATAGATCTTATTGTAATTGTTTTGTGTTTCTTAATTTGACTTTTGACTAATTTTCTACTACAATAGGTCAAGAAGTGATCACTCACTCCCAAGGACAAGACACCGAATTGAGAGATTTTACCTGGATCTGAAGCAAATATAAGATCAATAACTGTTGAGGTTGTATCTGTGACCCTTGTATAATCCTTAATTAGTTGGGTGAGGTTAAAAATATCGCAAAATTGTTTAACCCAGTTATTATTGGATGTGGTACTTGCTACATCAACATTGAAGTCGTCCATAAGGATAATTTCCTGATCTTGTAAGCTTTTAGAAATATTAAAATCATCAAGTTCATCGTTGTAAAGATCCTGTCTTACATTGTAAGAGATATCTTTACGAATATATAAACAGACCCCACCCCCTTTGGTTTGTGTAATTCTGTCATTGCGTTCAACGTTGTAATTTTCAATTTCGATTTCTTTGTTCTTCACAGATTCATCAAGCCACGTTTCACTAATCGCAATAACTACAGCATTTGATGTTTTGTCTAATATGCGAATTTCATCAATCTAGGGCATAAGACTCCGGACATTGAGGTGCAGGCAGTGCAGCCCCTTTCGCTTAAAAGTTTCAGTTACATTATCAGTGTATTTTGATGGCGGATTATGATCATCTGTTATTTGACAGTCTTCTTCGCAAAGCTCTTGGGCATCGACATTGGTGTGAAATGGCAAGTGTTTGAACAGGCATCTTTGGCATTCAAAGTCGAATTCCTCGCCATTAGTAGACAATTCTATATATCTTTGCAAAGCAAAATTAGCGCATTTGACATGTATCCATCCGTTGCACCCATCACATGATATTGCTTTGCATGATTTAATAATTCCTTTAGAACATGCAATACACGGGCATTTTGTTGCTCTTGGACCAGGGCAGGGATGAATATCTCCTGAGAGTATGAGTCCAATAATTAAAATTTAAGAATCGGCTCGAGATTTGGGAGTGAAGCATTTTTTTTTTTTTTTGAATATTTGTTTTCTTGTAGGCGTTGCGATACAAATAAACAATAAAGCTTTGCTTGTCCTTGTTTAAATGACTTGCTTGGTCTGCAATTTACAATGTAATTCATTACATCAAAGTCTGGTGTGGTGTCCTCATCTTCAATAAATGAAGCTTTCAGTAACAAAAACGTTAACACAAAAAGTAACAAACCAATTGCCATCCTGGTATACACAAAGGCTATGATCACCATCAGTATGGCGCGTAATTCAAATAAGTTTAGCTAACAAAGATGTCGCAATCATAAAAAAAAAAAAAATCAGGAAAGACAGATTCAGGAATCAGTCAACAGTTGCTTCAAAACACACCAAAAATTTATTTCACGGATACAAGAATAAAAAGTACATACCAGATCACGAACATCAAAGTTAAATCAGATTAACATCAAAGGGCAGGAACGTAAAAAACAAAGAAACGAAGCTCGATGAAAGCTACAGCTCCACTAATAGCCTGTACCGGCTAGTATGGCGCGAAATGCAAAATGTAAATACCTGGAATTCCGTTGGCTTCAAAGTCGCAGCAACATCCACAAGAAACAGAAAAAAACTAACAAAGCAGGGCCTCAATAATAATAAGAAAGAATAAAAACGATTCACAGGAAAAACCAGGAAACCACAGATCAGATTCACAACATCAAAAAATGATTGAGAACATATCACGACACGGAATTAAAATAGCAAAACTGAGGAGCTCAATAAAAAACACGTCCACACACTGTCACTGCCAAGCTTAATCAAGCAACTAAATCCAATCAAACAACTAAATCCAATTTCTAAGAAATATTAATTTTCACTATGGGGTCCCCATTAACTCCGATTCTTGCTAACTTTATTTATAGGGCACGACGAAAAGATCTGGCTTATGACAAACATCGTGGTCCCAATGTGTTGTTTTATAAATGTTAAGTTGACAATATTTTTGGTTTATTTGTTACAAAGACTGATGCCATTTAAAATTTTCAATATTTAAATTCACGTCATGACCATGACTATGGCAAAAGAAAAACAAACATCCTCTTGTAGATGTTCTTTTGTCAAAATCTTCTAAAGAATCTATAGTTACACCAGTTTAAATAGATGTAATATTTTTAAAGGATTGCACAACTTTTTTGCAGTACAATTCTGTAATGATTTAAATATTAAATTATTGTTTTCCTCATTTAAAATAAGAAATATTTTATCTAATATTGTCCTTCGGTGAATGGTCTACGTTCGAACGTTGAACAAAAAATTACGTGTGCATGCTGTAATTCCAGTTATTTTGGCAAGCCGACTAAAAGTTTACAACGAAACACGTGTCAACGGAAATGAACTCCCACATCTTTAAACTTCAAAAAAGTTAATGTTCATCTAAATGTAAAGGAAGAAGCGAGGACTATGTTCGTGTATTTTCCGCCTCAACAGCTAGCCAACGAATAATCAAGAATGTGTTACACATCCAATGAGCTTTCTCTTAACAAACAACTTGTACACGTTAATTTATGTGTCATTGTTATGTTTTTCTATTCCGTCCGCTCACTTTTATTCGTGCCACCTTCTCCCTAACACTTCCGGTTCAATCGATGTATAGTACCGATACGTCATATGTTGTTTATAAATAGCTTTTTTCCAATTTAGTACTTTATATTTACAATACATCCATATTTATTTGGTTTAACGTCTTCTCAAGGCGCACCATTGTGTAATACAAAGTACCTGACAGTTATTTGAATCTGTTCAAACATGAAGCCTTTGTGGCCTAATGATTTTGACGCTCGCCTTGACAGCGAGAGGTCGCTGGGTTCGAATCTTGTCGGAGGAATTTTATTACACAATGCATTTATTTATAAGACATAATTTGTTGAGAGCTATACTACACGATGTACCATCCTGTCCTTTATTCGAACAATGTATTTACCTTTTTTGAATATTTATATAATTTAACAGTGTTAATAGCTTCTTGATTATAACATGTTACTATTTATTTCCAGTCGTACCACAACATTTATCTGGTTTAACGCCCTTTCGAGGCGCAACATTGTGTAATACAAATCCTGTCGGAGGAATTTTATTACACAATGCATTTAATTATATGACATAATTTGTTGAGAGCATTACTACACGATGTACCATCCTGTCCTTTATTCGAACACTGTATTTACCTTTTTTGATGATTTATATAATTTATTTAAATCTGTTCAACCAAGAAGCCTCTGTGGTCTAATGGTTACACATAAACATTGTTTCAAAAGAAAAAGGACGGAACCTTTTTCTTTTGATACCATGTTGTTTGGGCTTGGAGAGACAAATAACATGTGATTAGACATCAATTTTTTTTACAACTTCGATTAAGGAAAATTGTAATTAAATAACAAAATATTCGATTTTCGATAATGTTAGTGGTGACTATCGTGAAACTCAAAATGGCTACCATCCTTGCTTTCTGAAACCATGTTTTTTGGGAATCGGAGAGACAAACAACATGTGATTCAACACCAAATTTTTTACCATTCCGATTAAGAAAAACTGGAATTAAAAAAAAATGGCGGCCATCTTGAATTTCAAAGTAGCTGCCTTCCTAGCTTTTTACGACTATGTTTATTGAACTCAGATTATACAATAACATATGATTTGACACAAAATTTACCATTTTTGATCGAGAAGTGGAATTATATACCAAAATATTCAATTTTCGATGGTTTTTATGGCGGCCATCTTGAATTTCAAAATGGCTGCCATTTTACATTTATTACACTATGTATATTGGACTCAGAGAGCCCAATAACATATGTTTAAACACCAAATTTAGCATTTTTCTTTAAGGAGAAGTGGAATTACATACTAAACTATTTGATGTTTAAGGATTCTAATAGCGGCCATCCTGAATTTCAAAATGGCTGCAATCCTAGCTTTTTGAAACTATGTTTATTGTATTCAGAGAGCCCCATAAACATATGATTAGATTCAAATTTGCGGCCATCTTGATTTTTAGGTTTTCAAACCTGTCTCAATGGATTTAGTGACCCGAATAATGTAATATGTTATATTGTGTAGTAGTTAGACACCAGAATTTTCCTTTTTATTTGAATAAAAGTAAAGTTATAAGCCATTTTGAAAATAGTCGCCAAAAAAAAAAAAATTTCCGCTCTTTTTCTGAAGGTTCCCCCCTCTCTTTTTTTATTTATACCCTAGTGATGCTAAATCAGCAGAGTAACCTTGGTCCCAAAAAATGGTCACGAGCCGGGCCCTGACTTTCACTATAATATTAAAACCATCAAATTTATCTGTGCTGTTGGAAAATACTAAGGTTAGGAAGATTAAAAACACAGGAAAAAGCATTTTAGAAAGACGCAACAAACTCATCAAGAGAGGAATTCTTTACAGCACTAAAAATGTAAGCCACCTCAAAGTAATACACAGTAAACAAAAACAGACCCATAACAATAAATATGAGGAAAATATTATTTGAATTTTAGTAAACAGATGATTAATGACAGACGTTGTATAAACCAAAAATATCTGCAACGTTTAACAAGACTGCTGCGGACCAATGTTACAAAAATAAATACTCGCAACTTCTTACTATTGACTGCACAAAGGAACTAAAATGGATGGCGAAAATTAGCCGTTACGTGAGTTTAATATCTTCCCATTAGACCAAAAGATATAAAATGAATATTATCGAAAAGAAAATATAATTCCACTCCAAGCTCCGACAGAATAATATATGATCTATTAAAGAAGCTTTCATTTTGTCATCATTTCCTCGCAACTCTTTTTAATAAACCGAATGCATCTGGAATTCTACCTGAACCACAAGTAACAAAATGAGATACATCAGATCCATCGACTTTTAGATGGATCGGTCAGTCGGTAAGCTATACCATCAACTACTCGCTGAGAATCTGAAGGACTTTCTTATTAAGAATAATATAATTAACTCGTCGATGGATCTGTATAACACAATACGGTGATCAACGAAATAGTTCGACACTCAAAATACAATTATAAGATAGCTCATATAAATCGGTTCGACATGTAAGATGCCTTTGGGTATGTTTCCCATGACCTAATTCACTTCACTTTTTCAAGGTGTAAAGTAAATAACCTGGTTAAAACCTATATCAAAAACCTATATGACAATATTTCACGTAAATTTGTAACAAAGAATTGTTATCTGACACTTTTAAGTTCGGAAAAGGCATCATCCAGGTCGATCCTCTTTCGCCACTGATATTACTTTGACCCCCTGATTCAATATCTTGAATCAGAGAGTAATCATGGGTACGTTAATGACTGTAGCAAAATTATAACAGCAATATCTTGAATCAGAGAGTAATTATGGGTACGTTGTTGACGATAGCAAAATTTAACAGCAACATTAGCTGATTAGCTGAAGTCCACTCACCAACGTATAATAAATAAGATACCGTAAAACTTCGAATTGAAGTCCAGTGGGCTTTAATCTCGCGATGAACCCCATCTGTAATTGAAGCCCCTCTTTAGTTTGCAAAATTCGCCTCGAAAAGAAGCCCATCTCAAAAAGAAACCCATGGGCTTCTTTTCAAGATAGTATAGGTTTCTTTTCGAGATATTACAGTATATGCACTGTACATGAATTTCAGAATACAAAATTCTATACAAGCTTGGTTTATACAGTAGTTTCGGTGATTTAAAGCCCGTTAAATACACTCCATGATACAGAGTGATATTACAGTGGCCTTATTTATTGTTTTCTTGTACAAATTCACAACATTTACAGCATTCATTTTGAAAAGAACTCTTTACTTTTCAAAATTAGTCTCGAAAAGAAGCCCATCCAAAGTTTGCAAAGAAATTAAGAAGAATTTCTCCGACGAAAGCAATGTGGGCGTGGTCGAGCTTCGATTAAAAGGTTTCGAAAGTGGTCCAGGGGTCAAACCTCCTGAACATTTTAACAATTTAGGGGTTTCAAATGCTTATTTAATCGATTTTAGAGTCTACTAATATGTAGAAAATACATTTTTTTCTCCCTGCGATTTGAGCTTTTTCTCCCCGACCGGGGTGGGGGGAGGCGCAAGCTCGCTCGCAGACGGTAATGGCAGGTGAAGTTTACCCTTGATGAAGTATGCTTGTGTCAGCGTTCTAAACCAGTCTGCCGCCCTCTGGCGGAGTCGATTTATGATAAATCATAGAATTTCACAAAGATATATATAT
>NW_022726379.1:723627-730572 GCF_011630105.1 Anneissia japonica
ATATATATATATATATATATATATATATGATTGCATGCGATTGAGTATAATTATAATCACATACCATTGCAAGGAATTCCTGATGACATAATTACAGTCGAAATATTGAATCCCAACACGATGGCGTGCATTTAAATACTTGGAATATGTATTATACTTCCTTATTTGAGATTAATCAGTTTCGAGTTTTGGGACACAAAATCTATTAAGGATAAGCGATATACGCTCAAATTAGTATAATAATTATTACTTCATAGATAACAAATCTGTCAATTCAGATGCAATATGATGACGTCACAATGTCCGATAAGCCATAATGACGTATAAAATCATATCTACAACTCAGAATATGTAATAAAGATTGGGGGTCACCACGCATCCTAAGGAGCTATAACTGATTAAAATTAGGCATGATTTGGCATATTTTCACTGTATGTAGACACAAACGTGCGCACGGATTTGTATGTTCGATACGAACTTACGGGCCCTAAAATGACTGAAAAGAATTTGTGAATACAGCGACAGAAAAACAAATATGTGAAAATAAAAAGTAATTCATAGCTTCCGTACGTGCTATGTCAAATCTGATGAAGAGAAAGATTTATTCATACGATGTGTTTCAGGCATATATATTTGTATATACTAAACCAACAATATCCCATAGTCAACCGATCACAGTATAAGAAAATCAAAAAACGGCAAAAAAATAATTGTCTTATATTATTAATAATAAATTATTATGATTATGATTATAATTACATTTAAAACAGGCACACCCCAGAGAGACCCAAGAAAATGCATAGAACAATAGAGACAAAGAGTGACGGAGACGTCAAAGTGAAAGGCCCACAATCAAGTTGAAAGACACAAAGTCACAATATAATTGTATAGTTTCATAGTTACCTTATTAATTAACATTCAGTGATTATAGGCCTATACGTATTATACCTAGTGTATTTTTACGAATAGTATCGTATTTTCCATTATCTAGAATTTCATTTATGACTACAATAATGGTTAATTCTTTAACGTTAAAAGAAGAGGAATCTGCAACTGTGAACAAATAGGTGCCCCAACCGGGATTCGAAAACAGGTACACATAGGCCCTATATCCTATTAGTTAACGTTACTCCATTTATTTAAGTGTATCAGCTGACCTTTTAAGAGAGTCTGGTGTTTGCTGTCAAAGAATGAGTTCATTGACTGCTGGATCAAACCGATATGCTTCACTGCAAATAAGATAATGTCAAAACAGTCTACAGAACTATTATGTGTTATCTGTCAAAGAGAGCCGCAATTCAAATTACTCAAGAAATAAATATTGACAGAAATAATCAGCTAATTCCATGAAATAGCTGGGCAACTCAAAGCAAACAAATACCCAAATATATCACCTTCTTCAGAATTAGAAAAGCATGGTTTCGCCCATTTCTATAATGATAGAATTTTTAGTTTTGAAGATAATAATTAGGCGAACTCTAGTACACTTTATTTAATTTTTCTAAATTTTAAACTTTTTTTTAATTACAGAAGGCTATAAGAAATTCTAAAGATCTTTGCCCAATAAAAACTATATAGATTGTTCATGTCAATTATAAGAGAGAATATTAATAAGCGAGAATATTAATTTGCCATATCCGAACTACCAAATTTTATTGCACAAAAAAAATTGTTGTATGCCCGTAGTCATGATGTGCCTACATCAATTCAATTCTATTCAATTTCAATTTATTCAACAAATACCCCCAGACTGGAGAAGATAAAAATATATAAATACAATAAAACTTCACCATACAAAATTAATCAAAATGCAACTAACATCTATTATACAAAAACCAAAAATACAGAAATGTAAAATGCTCTTGTTAAATCAATGATTGTATGAATATCGTTATTGTATAAGCAATTTTTTACACCGTCACAGATTCCATGGTTTACTCAATTGTGACTCTTTATATCAGTCTTTAAGCGTTTCTTGTATAATACATTAATAAATATAACAGAAACAAAGGCTACATTTCTATCGATGTTACCCTTGATTCTGTCAATGAGAGTATATTATTATTATAATAAATTATTAATAATAAATTATTATGATTATGATTATAATTACATTTATAATATAATTATATAATATAATACAATATAATTATAATATATATTATATTATATTATATAGGCCTATATAATATATTATGTATATTATATTATATAATATTATATTATATTGTATATTATATATATTATATATAGGCCTATTTTATATATTGTATATAATTATATAATATAATATAATTATAATATTATTATAATATAATTATAATAAATTATTATAATAAATTATTAATGAGAGTATATTATTATTATTAAGAGAGTATATTATTCTTTGCTTCGCAATTAAGAAGATGGAAAGAAGACACCCTAGATTTGGAATCATTAACAAGTAGTTGTGACAAGAGATCAATTTGATTAGACAAAATAATATCTTTGATTTTAGGTAGATTTTAGAGCATGCAGCAATGGTGTTGATCTACAATACTTAGAGATACCAAATGCAGTCTTGAATAACTTACCTTGCATTTTATCCAAGGATACAGAGTTAGGTGAATTTATACATTGAGAGCCATACACAAGAATTAGAACTAAAACACTCTTACACACATGAAGCTTAACTTCGATACTCGATCCATGTTTACACATACCTGCACATCATATAAATATTTCAATAACACGATTTTTGATACAGGTCTATTTATATTTAATTCTTGATGCGCATTATCAACTTAAACTTTGTCCTCATCATCATGCACATCTTTGTGCCAATGAAAAGTTAATCGTGTGGACAGAGCCTTATGTGTTTTTTGTGTAATTTGTTTGTTGTGGTTTAAATCGAATTATTGTACTACATGAATTTGATTATTTTATTTTTATATATAACTTAAGGACTACAATGGAAATGAGTTTAAATTGTTTTTAAACTTGTTGTGTTGTTCTCTTGTTGTATCCAGTTTATTTTCTTATGTTTCACGTGTATGTATGTTTTGTATGGTAATTTTTGGAATATTTGTGCCTCTTTTTGTATCTTTGTGCAGTTTTTATGAATATTTTCAAAATAAATTAAATCAACAATACATATGGTCACGATGTGATGTCATCATGACCATATTCATGTATGTCACATATTTTGTCAAATAAATTTGATAGTCTGCACTGGCTCAATGAAGCAAACATGTTTCGGCACTGTAGATGGAACGTAGACAATCTTACTTTTAAGAGTTTTACACGTTGTCTATTATGATGTAAGTCGCATCCTATCGGAAGCAACTAATTGTGAATGATTAAATATAAAGCCAATAACAAGTAATAAAATGAAATAAGAAAATAACAAGTTAGTATTAACATGGTGATGTTTGTTTCCATTCCATGTACGGTATGTAATGCGGCCTCCTTGATTTTAAGGTGGTATTTCGATGAGGCGGTAGAGTCTAATAATATTCGGAAACAGTCCTTGTATATTTGTCTACGTATTGTGAATTACCAATATGCCGGACCGATCGGCATTGCTAACATTAGTTAGAATTAAAGTGCAAAAATTGGTCCACATCAATTAGTTGAGCAAGAAATGAGTCAACTTTTTAAAACATAGGTACACATTAGTTAGATGTTATGCATAAAATGGAGCCTTGTCCACTCACTCTAATTGCGAGTCGATTGGCCGAGAGGTTAAGTCAGGGGCACCATGAACTTCAGCTATAATATCCTCGCTGACTCAAACGACTTACTCGCTCCGGTGGTGGAACAAGCCTTCTCTGGTAAGGAATTTCAACCGTAGTCCCAGTGTACGCATCTGGCTCGTGTGTACTTTTAAGAACCCAGTGCATCCTTCGAGATGAGTAGGGGGTTACACCGACTAAAATCAACTTCACTTCCTAAGCTCATAAAGATACTTGGCTTATAACTCCTCGTCCATCCTGTAATTGGCGAATTATTCGCTGCTGAGTAGAGATTATGCGTATGTAAAAAGGGGTCAATATTAATTATTTAAAATGGGTCCGCATTATTTAGTAAATGGTCCAACATCAATTAGTTTTTACGTGTAAACTTGGTTCACATTAGTTATGGTTTATGGTCTATAATAGTTTTTATACACATGGTGTATATATTTTTTTCTGAAAACGGGTCCACATAATTTCTTGAAATAAATGCACACATTGTACATTATGTCAACCAATCCTAATTGTGAAAAAAAACCCCTTTTATTTATTTCATTTCTGGGAGTGCCATTTCCAGACATCTGAAGTTGCCAACTCCTAAATGTCTTTCAACCGCAGCTATTTTATGTTGTTTGGAGATGATTTAACATAATTATGGCCACTTTTTTAAAATTAAAAAACAGAAAAAAAAATATTTTCCTCTTTTTAGATCCGAGGAGCCTCCCCACCTTCCACCGCCACTGCTGCCAATAATGATTGGTTTAAAAATGGGTCTATAACACGCGTGATTGTGTCCACTCTCGGATTTTGTCCACTCTTGCCATGGATTGTGTCCACTCTTGGATTGTGTCCACTCTTAGATTGTGTTAACTCTTGGGTTTTGCCCAGTCTTGGGTTTTGCCCTCTCTTGGATTATGTCTACTCTTGGATTGTGTTCACTCTTGGGGTTTGCCTACTCTCGGATTTCTTTCACGTTTAGATGAGGTCTACTCTTGACTTCTCACACACGCTGTTTAACCTGGCTGAATTGCTCAGGAAGGATGCAGGATTTGCGGTAGGGTGTGCGTGCAAGGGTGCTGATCTGTTTTGAAAGGGGGGGGGACATTTCTTGGAAATACTACCTGTAGATGGCTGGAATGGACACTTTCATATAGTAAAATTCATCATCATCACACCACCATTATATACTGTAGTCTAAATGAAGCACCAACAAATTCTCATAATATTTTATCAGCTATTTTCGACAACCACAGAGACCTAACTTATATGTGTGATGTACCATAGAAAATACAGGGGCGGATCTGGGTTGAATTTCAGGGGGGTGGTCAAAATATTTCCAAAAACGCCCAATAATATAGGGGGGGGGTCAAAATTCAAGGTTTCCTCCTCTTGAAAACTTCCTCATTCTTATACAGTAAATAGGCCTATCATAAAAGAAAAATGAGTAATTGCATACGTATTTTTTTCCCTTGAATCGATAAACTCCAAAGAGAAAGGGCCCAGGGGTTCTCCTTCGGGAAAATTCATAGATGTCGAGGAAATGAGCTTTTCGGACTTCTGAGGTACCGGTATATTTTAATAATTTTAGAGTTCTTTTAAATTCAAGGGTTTTCCCAATCTTTAAAACTGTCAAGTAAACTTTCTCATTTTTATTACAGTATAGACCAATTATATCTGTATACATACTTTTAAAAAAATGAGTAGTTACATAGTTAAAGATACCTTCTCCATGAATCATATGAACTACAAGGAGAAAGGGGTCCGTATTCTCCAGGAAAAATGTTGATTTCTAGATGGTGGGAAATGAGCTTTTCCGACTTCCGATTTGTCTTTTGTAAGTTCTTCAAAATTCAAATGTTTTCCACTCTTAAAAACGGTCAGGTAAATCTTTCCCATTCTTATTGCATTAGATAGGCATATTATGTGTGTACCGGTATAATTACATACAAAAAAAATGAATAGTTGCATGGGTATACTTCTTCCATGAATCGATGAGCCCCAAAAAGAAAGGGGGAGGGGGTCGAGGGTCCTCCCGGAGAAATGTTGATTCCTAGATAGCGAGAAATGAATTCTTCCATTGTATCGATTTGAGCTCCCATGTCGTGAGAAGGTAGGTCTAGCATTTTTTTTTTCATATGCGAAAGTCCTTCTCTGGGCCCCCTCTATTTCAAATTCCTGGACCTGCCACTGTAGACTTTGATACCTATGTTATGAATTCTTTCAGCGCTTTGAATAAAAAAAAATAATAACTTACTTTTATTGTTTTATAGGCCTACTTCAAGTTTATGACCTAGTGAATAGGCACTCTACAATACATTAAATTAGTCCTCTAATCTGTTGAAAGGCTCCGAAGGGGAGAGGGTGTCGCAGGGGCACCGGGGATCTGCCCCTAGACAAGCCTCATCTAAAAATATGAACAACTTTAACAATATGCTTACCTGATTAGCTTTTACGTCTTCATTTATTTTTTTTTACTCAGCCAAATATGTACATTCACAATACAAAAATGAAATTAGAAAAGAAAGTTCAAGCAAACTGAACAAACATCAAATTATACAACATTACCGGTACCTAAGTTTGCTAGGATTGGTAATACTGATCATGGACTCAAAAGTCTATCAATCCAATCTTAGGAAATAATACAAGTAATAAATTTTATTTAAACAAATTAAATCAACAAAATAGAAAAGAATATATTAAGAAAAAATTAAACTCTTTAAAATACCAAACTAAAACGCAAATCTACAAAGTGACCTCTAACTAGAGTGGGCCCCAGGACCTCCGCGTGTACAGTATATGATATTAAGGTCAAAGACCGCAAAGTGCCATGGTATGAGAATGGCTGGTATCAACACGAGTAAAAGTAATCACCATTGTTTAACTAGCTTCAAACGTTATCATAAACTATCATTTAGATTATCAAGTTCACATCACTTGATTCTATGTAAATGGCAACTCATCATTTTTTTAATTTAATCTGTTGTTGCTAAGACGTGTGTGCGTGGGCGGGAAGGGGTGATATGGTAAGATCTAGGTGTCCTAAAAGCGCACGATTGGTTCTTGCAATCAAATAAAAAGGTAAGCCTGTAACATGTGATCATTAACAGCGTGTTCGAATATAGCAAAGATAAAGCAATGGAATAGCTTTCATTTTGCGATAGCTACAATAGCACTCCATTTAGCTATATACTTTGCTGTGGTTATTTGATATAATTGGTTTATAAGTCAATCC
>NW_022726379.1:730817-774669 GCF_011630105.1 Anneissia japonica
TTATTATTATTATTATTATTATTATTATTATTATTATTATTATTATTATTATTATTATTATTATTATTATTATAATGATTATTATTTAATGTAAAAGAAAGTAAATCAAACATCCCTAGAATTTAAACTATGTCTTCACGACCACTTTTATGTTATTTTTATGGCAGGATTATGGACTAATGGTGGTCTCACAGACGCATAATTCCCCTCAAGGAAACGAAAATTAATTTTATTTTTTTAAGAAGACAAAAAACGAAATCTTGAGTAAGCTTTTTTTAAATTATTCGTTTATTAGGTGCCTTGCCAGGCCCCTTAAGCTCATCATTTTTATAGATGTGAGTTCGTAGAAAAATTATTTTCTTATTTATTTTTTTTTTCTGTTCTTGTAATTTGATGTATTTTTATGATGACTGTATTTTGTTGTCCTTTTGTGAAATAAATTTTAAACTCTTTTTTTAATTACAGAAGGCTATAAGAAATTTTAAAAATTCTTTGCCCAATAAAAACTATATAGATTGTTCATGTCAGTTATAAGCGAGAATATTTATTTGTCATATCCGAACTACCAAATTTTATTGCACAAAAAATTGTTGTATGCCCGTAGTCATGATGTGCCTACATCAACTCAATTATATTCAATTTCAATTTATTCATCAAATACCCCCAGGCTGGGGAAGGTAAAAATATATAAAATACAATAAAACTTCACCATACAAAATTAATGAAAATGCAACTAACATCCATTATACAAAAACCAAAAGAACGGAAATTTAAAATGTTCTTGTTAAATTAATTATTGTATGAATATCGTTATTGTATAAGCAATTCTTTACACTGTCACAGATTCCATGGCTTACTCAATTGTGACTTTATATCAGCCTTTAAGCGTTTCTCGTATACATCATTAAATATAACGGAAACAAATATACATTTCTATCGATGTTATTCTTGATTATGTCAATGAGAGTATATTATTATAATAAATTATTATAATTATGCTTATAATTACATTTATAATATTATATAATATAATGTAATATAATTAAATTATATAATATATTATTCATTTCATTTCATTTCATTTATTTATTTATTTGACATCAAACGGTCCAGGGATTGCATCAGCAACAATGCGCCATAACACGAATGTATCTGCAACCCTTGTACAAACAACAGATTACATTGTTAAAATTCAAATATTTACAAATTCAATAAAAAAAACAATTCAAAGAACAACAAATAGAAAGGTCCAGTAAAATAGAAGCGAATAAAATGCAAGATTCACAAAAAAAAAAAAACAAATAAAAAATATGCAGTTGAAAGGGGAAATATTAAATTAAAATGAAATTTCACAGAATCAGGGAGTTGCAATTTATACAAAACTTGATGTATCATCAAGTAGATGTTTTCTTAACTTAGGGGGAAGTGATGACCAAACAACAGGAAAATTATGGATTGAAGTATATTTTAAAGCATCAGTACGAGCAAAATGATGAATAAACGTGAGTGATTCGGTATGACGCGGGTTGACTTGAATGTTGCTAGAAAAACTGTTACAGGAAGCAACCTTATATAAACATCGAAAAATAAACGAAATTAAAATCATTAATCGCCAAGTTGGATAGTGATTAAGTTCGCTGATTATCATATCCTTGGCGGTCGTGCCTAGAAATGAAATGAAATTGGCGTGTTCCTCGCTGTTGAGTAGAGTTGATACGTTAAAAGGCTCAGGAGTACAAGTGGGTACCTGGTAGGTTCGAACACAACTGCGCTGATTACTAGCTGCAATGGAATTCTTCCCAGGGAGCTGAATATGTGTTCCATACGTGTTTGATCCAATAACCGGGGTATACCAATGTGTAGCGCTTAGAGGCTTTATGCATGAAGCGCTATATAAGACCAACATCATATTATTATTATTTATGATTATTATTTATTATTATTATT
This sequence comes from Anneissia japonica, assembly GCF_011630105.1. NCBI lineage: Eukaryota > Metazoa > Echinodermata > Crinoidea > Comatulida > Comatulidae > Anneissia > Anneissia japonica. The sequence goes on from NW_022726379.1 coordinate 732,765, forward strand.
TATTAATATTATGTTTTTATAATTATTATTATTATTATTATTATTATTATTATTATTATTATTATTATTATTTTTATTGTTATTATTATTATTATTATTATTATTTATATTATATATTATATTTTCAAAATGGTCCACACAGGCCTTTTTAGCTTATGCAAGAAATGAGTCTAATTTTAGATTTTATTTTTATATATATTTTTTAATTTTGATTTGGTGTGGCGAAGCCACCTTTGCAAAGGGGTCATGTATTGTTTTCGGATATACCGATTTTAAATAAAAATGATTTAACACCTAGAATCCTGTGAATGATTCTGTATTGAAACCATCTTAGCTTAACAACATTAGTGCAACTGAAGGTGACATTTGACGCAATTTCCCAAATATTGTAGTTTTTGAAATTCCTATGTCTCTCTGCCATTTTTCTTTATATCTTTCCTTATAAACCAAATTAGAACAGAATATCTTATACATTCTCTTCAACCCTTTATGGTCCTTTAAAATCACCTCAATATTAAACGGAAAAGTGATTCGTTCTAATCGACATCCAAACTTAGTACGATTTAATGATTTTTTTTTTTATTGAGCGAATCAATCCGTAAGATTCAATGAAATTTGTATTGATGTTAAAATTATTAACACATTCGTGCATAGTCAAAAATGCTCCATAATCATTTTATTTATGTGGCTCAAATTTAACAAGTTGGTCCATATTATTACTCGCTGCTGAGTATAGTTTATGCGTGCGTAAGAAGGGGAAAATAGTTAATATTAATTTAAACTGTGTCCGCATTATTTAGTAATTGGTTCAACATCATTTAGTTTTTACGTGTAAATTTGTTTCACATAGTTACGATTTATAGTCCATATTAGTCTTTAAACATGGTGTATACGTTTTAAAAATGGGTCCACATAATTTCTTCAAATATATATAAAACAAACCAATTTGAATTCATTTTAAGCGTAAAATTTATCTATGTACCGATCTTCCATTAAGTGTACCCATTAAATTATAAGTAAAATAAATAATGTGGACGTTGTACGTTATGTACATTATGTCAAACCTGATTGTGAAAAAAACTTATTATTTAAACAAAATATGTGAACCAATTTTAATATTTGGAAACATTCTATGCATCAATGTATTAATTGCGGGATGATCATACAATTTAAAACGTTTTACTCATTAAAATTACAATGTAAACACACTATGTAAACTTTAAAACGCTTTATTAAGTCTGAGAATGTCATGTCCAGGACTCCAGAGTTGCAAAACTTTATTTTTATGGTCAGCCTTAAACTTGGTGGGGTTGAAGTGAAGGTGTATACTCTCTTAGTACTTGCCTCCCTCTGACATATTTTTATAAAGAGAAATATTTAAGTCTGAGAGTGCAATTACCATGCATTCAGGTAACACATCAATTTATTTTCTCCCAGCCCAAACAAGTGTGTGGCTGAGATAGACATGAGCTTTGCTGATTATCAATCCTCTCATAACTTTTCTTCTTGCAACTAATTTTCTGATGTATTAAAATTATTCTAAATTAATATTATTTGGAAAAAACTTTTAAAGTCTGAGACGTGCCATTTCCAGACACATCTGATGTTTCCTAAAAGTCTTTTAAATGCAGCTATTTTATGTTGTTTGGAGATGTGTTAACATAATTTTTCCATTTTGTAAATTAAAAAACAGGAAAAATATTTTCCTCTTTTTAGAGCCTCCCCACCCCCACTGCCACTGCTGCCAATATAATTACAGTATTAGTTTTAAAATGGGTCCATTAAACAGCCAATAACACGGGTTAAATTAACTTTAAAATGGATCCACTCTTTGAATACATGTCTACTCTCACTTATTTTGTCTACTCTTGGATTCTGTCCACTCTTGAATTATATCAACTTCTGGATTGTGTTCACCCCACTCTCGGATTCATTTCACTCTTAGATTAGGTCTACCCTTGATTGTCACACACGCTGTCCAACCTGGCTACATTGCTCAGATTTCAACGGAGAATAGGGCCGACAAATTGATCCAAGACTAGCAGGTCAAGTTTCGTAAACTAGTGTGCAAAACATGTACTATGTACTTCTTGACGAATCTCAATACTTACTTGCTTATTCATTCAGCATCAGTGACAGTTACTTTTTAATATTATTCATATTCTCTACTCTCTTTAATTTTAAAATGATGTGTCATTTTTGGAATCAATTTACTATTTTATGAGCAAAAGTACTATATAGCTTCTCTATACAAAAGTATGCAAAACTGCCACACTCCTATGCTACTTACTTAGTTTAACAAGTGGTTTGGGATATGATAAGCCTCATTTAAAGATTTGAACAACTTTAGCAATGTGACTGTACTCTTTATTCATTCATTCTTTACTCAGCCAAGCATTTACATTTACAATAAAAATGAAAAAAAATCAGGCAAACTGAACAAGCAACAAATTATACAAAATTACCTAAGTTGGCTAGGATTGATAATAATGATGGACTAAAGACTATCAATCCAGTCTTAAGAGATAATAGGTCAAGTAATAAATGCAATTTAAATAAAATAAATCAACTAAATAGAAAAAAAAATCAGATAGAAACAAACTCTTTAAAATACCAAAATAAAACGCAAATTTACAAAGTGACCTCTAACTAGAGTGGGCCCCAGGACCTCCGCATGTGTTTGTTGAGGTCAAAGACAGCAAAGTGTCATGATATAAGAATGACCGGTTATCAGCACGAGTAAAAAGTAATCACCATACTAGCTTAAAACGTTATCATAAACTATAATTTAGATTATCTTTGCACGTCACTTGATTCTAGGTAAATGACAACTTAACATTTTTTACAGTTAATCTGTTGTTGCTAAGGCGGTACATGTAGTGTGTGTGGGAAGTTGTGATATGGTACTAAGACCTAGATGTCAAAAGCTAAAGCGCAAGATTGGTCGTTGCAACAGTCAAATAGAAAAAAAATGCGCTAGGTAAGCCTTTAACGTCATCAATGACCACTTGGAATATGAATATAGCTGGAGGAGCGGTTTGGCACAGCGTGAAAGATTTGGTTTCCCAACCTTGAGGTCGGGATTTCAATCCCTCGCTGTGCATTTCGCTCGTGTCCTTAAGCAAGGCACTTTATCTGCATAGCTTCTCTCTACCCCCGGAGTATAAATGGGTACCCGGTGGGGTTGCTTGCTCCTGCACTGAATACAGCAGCAACACTTAGCATGTGGATACAATGACAAGGGACAGAAGCGCTTCGTATCTGCAAAGAAAGGCGCTATATAAATTTATATGATTAGATTAGAAATATAAATATCAATCCATTTAGAAACCAATAATTGCATATAAATTAAGATAGCCGTTGGGAGAATGCTACACGATGTATTATCATGCCCTTCATTCGAACACTGTATTTACTTTTCTTTGATGATTCATATATAATGTAACAGTGTTAACGCTATCTTGAGTTATGTTACATTTTATTACATTATATTATATTACATTATAGTATATTATATTATTATATTATATAAATTAATATATATATATATATATATATATATATATATATATTGTTCTTGTTTATGATAATTTGAGTATTTCACATGCATTTATTTCTTTGAAATACTTTAGTGAATAACGTTGCCAGTAATATTGAAGGTTTTACAAAACCCACCCAAAGATTTAAGATTACTCTAATGACCCTAAAGTTGTTCGAATGGCAAAGAGCGTCTATTAAACAAATTATCATGTACGCAATATTTTTTTGCCAGGGTGTTTATGCAGCAGAGATTCCCTGTTGCTGAAGTTCTGAGTAAAATGTTGGGCAATAGGTTAGAATCATTTCTGTTAAGAAATGAAATTAGTGACGTCACCTTAAAAATGAAATAAGTTTTCATCAATGTCGTATTGGATAATGCTCTGAATTATATTATAGACGAAACAGAGAAAAACATATTCAAGGCGTATGTGATATTTCTGGATATGAAGCTATTGGGAATGTCCCACACACACGACTTCAACAGGACAGCGGTCAATGAGTAATTTACCTTGGACATGGGTAATTTACCTTGGACTTAAAAAATTCCATGATGATTTAATAAAAATTAATTCAATCTTAATAGATGTGAAATATAGCCAGTTAGGAAAAACAGCTGCGTTTCTAAGTCGAACTAAAGCCGACAAATTAAATAATGAGCTAAGGCAGTAAAAATAAATTGATAGTCCAGTCCAAAATGTAGCAATATCACAGGGTTGTTTTTTTTCCGCTATAATTTTTAAAAATTGGATATGATATAGACTAGACATTGACAAATCGACAAGGTATGTGCAACATTTTTTTCATACATTTCATGTGTCCAGCAGTTTCAAAATTGTCGCCATTTTTTCCTAAAATGAACTTATAGCTAGTATTTATACACCTTTTAGGCAATGTGTATCTAGGTATTTAGCTGGGCCTCAAATCGTACTAGTCAATTAGTCACTGTTTACATTAGTCATCCATTGTCCGCGCCAGGCAGCCGCGTCATGTGTCCAGCTTTTACTGGAGTCTGATCTCACCGACTGCCTGGAGCGTCATTTTCATTTTATTTATAAAATATGTCTTAGTACGATCATTTTCACGTGTCTTGACCCCCTTAATCGGTCTACGTGTGTAGGCCCACATACTTGGTCCAGACCCACTTTACCGGTCTTGCCGTATGATAGTCTGGGTCTTGAAATGACTATGTCATTTATCTCCTATTCTAGAGTAGAACTACTTAAACTACGTCCTAAAGACTTCAAGGTAAGTTCTAATATTTTAAGTATCCTAAAGGGAAAAGGATACTTCCATTATAGAAGTCGTAGGGGAGGTAAACACATTCCTCGAGAGAAAAACAAACAAGTGTTACATGCTAAAGTAACACATGAACCTCGAAATCAACACCTTTTCTATCACAATATCTTCGTGATATTTTCTCTTCTAATGATGAGGAAAGGTCTAGTCGGCCCCCACATGAATTAAACATGACTAAAGTCTTCATACCTAATTTGCATGCCAACATTAAACTGAATAATATTCCTAATAATAGGAAAAAGTGCTGTGTGGGAGCAACAACTTTTTTGAAGTGGAATTTAGGTCAAATAAACATTCAGTCAGACGACTTAAGGTTAGATAATCTGATAAAGGAAAGCAAAAAAGCCAACCTTGACGCAGGGTTCCCGGAACGCCGCCTTCAGCGGCGATTGCGAAGCACAACTCGGGGTCAAAAAAGTGGAACGTGAAATTTGGATATGGTTTTGTAGTCAGATTTGCGAGAAAAACTTCAGCTACCCGTATTTCTCGACTGAGACGTCAGTGGGAACTGTAATTTGTATGGCAAGGAGATTGAGCAACCCTTCATTCATATTAAGGGAATTTACGCCCAGAAGCTTTGTAGTTATTAATATTTTGATTATTATAGAAAATATTCATTTTTTGGTGACGTCACACTCACATTAGTTAGCATGCATACGTCATAAGCTAGATACGTCACCTTTTCCTGGTAAGAAAAGCTTTCCCGGCGTGCTTTTTTCATGGATAAACAAACACCACTGCTTTGCACATGGATGCCTTGCCCAAGCCAGGGCTACAATAGCCGCATTGTTACCATTATATAATACTTAAATAAGGTACCTCTACAAATGAATTATTCTTAGTTATTTTTTTTTTCTTATTTTAATTTATTTCTTCCGAAAGTGTACTTTCTATCACATATAATTCCATTGTCTTAGTTAGGCCTAGGCCTAGTCTTCTTATGCCTCATCGTCCCCCGCTACACAGTACATCAGCAGCCCCTCCCCCATACAGTACAGACGTTTGCAAGGTAACAACGTGATTGAACCTTCCTTCTCAGGTGTTCATGTAACATTGACATAATTGTTAGCTAACCAGTTGTGTGTATTTCTTTATGAAAATGAGTACCGCGGCGTACTCATTTTCACAAAGCATTTGCATCCCCTCTTGGAAAGAGGGATTCGAAATAATTGTCTCCATATCTTCGCTAATTAAATTAATCACCGTAATTTAGCTTAGACTTATGAATTTTTAGGGAGCACTTAAAATGTGAAATAATCTTTTCACTACACGACAAACTCTGAACTTTATTCATTCATTAGGCCTATATAATAGTTTCATATTGCTGTACTATATACTCCAACATCACTGGTGCATGGTAACAACCAACTGACTGCAGACCATTTCCGATCACACATTATTCTCCATAACACAGCACCCCCTAGTTCTGTCACCTCTGGATGTAGTTTGTATACAAGAGATGAGACGACTAAATGAGGGTTCGGTTACTTATCTTGGTTACAACGTATATTGGACAGGCATGAAAATAAAGCGATTATATAGAGTTGGGATTGCCATTAAAAAACGTTCGTGCATTCATATTTATGGTATTATGCATATATTTCCACGGCTGATATTTGCTGATATCAAGGTCCAAGGGTGTAAGATAAGGTTAATATCAGCATATGCACCAACGGAAGACAAACCACTATCAACCAAACAAAAATTCTATAGAGAGCTTAATAACATCTGCAAGGTGGAAAAGAACCGAAAATTAATTAATTCAAGGTGATTTTAACGCCACCTCCTCCATCTGCTGCAGAGCGTCTTCATTTAGTGGCCGAACTACAATGATTCAGAAGATGAAACGTGTAACGAAAACGGAGGGATTTTCCTCGACTTTTGCAAGAAAAACAACCTTTCAATATTAAACAGCTGGTTTCAGCATAAAGAGGCACAGCGAATTACATGGCACAGCGCGGATGGTAGAACCAAGAAGATGTATGATTTCAGCATCTCCGAGTCTTGGCTCCGACAGTTTGTTAAAGAAGTGAGGGTTAAAAACTCATATTTCTATTCAGACCACAGACGTGGTCTGTTACCACGTAACCAAGCTCGCCATGCCATCTAATAAACCTGCATGATGGTCACAGAAAAAGAAAAAGAAAGGCCGACGCAAAGTTGAATTTGGCTCTCTGCACAACGATAGCTTTAAACAAGAAGCACAGGAAATAATAAAGCTGTCTTTCGTAAACAACAATATCAAAGACATATATATATAAATAAGCAACACGATATCTTAATCCATACGTTACAACAAATTAAAGACAAACTACCAATAATTAAGAAACCCAGACACATAATTCCTTCCTACCTGATAGATGAAAGGTATGAGTCACTTATCAAACAACGAAAAGTATTAAGGTGTCAGAAAAAAGAAAATAACAAAACTAAACTCAAAGAAATAAACAAGCAAAATAAAACAGGCAACCAAAGAAATAAAAAAACAGGTCTCGCAAAACATTTTAAAAGAACACTTTAACCCAGACCATTCACACCTGACAATGCCAGACGATATCAAAAACCCACTAGAGTGCATCACACAGCTGCAGAACCACGTAAATGATATTAACAATCTACCTCCTACACTACCCGAAATTTAAATTGCTATAAACAGCCTGAATAACGGAAAAGTTTCTCTGGAAAGGAGATATCCTAAAAATTGCCATAGAATCACAAGAATATTGTGAACGTCTTGAAACGTCTGGGAAATGAAAAAAATACCAAGTCGATGGGGAGAAAGCAAAATAACACCACTCTGGAAGAAAAAGTGAAGCGCACTCGATGCAAAACAGTACAGAGGTATCTCCGTTGGACCAATTTTCACAAAGGTTAGTATAAACATAATACTTAGTAGGCTTTCTATCTTTTAAGAAAATCAGCTCCTGACTACACAATTTGGTTTCCGGTCTGGCTCTTGGTGTAACGATGGGATTTCCGTACTAAAACAACTTCAGGAGGTAGCACATCCCTGAAACTAAAAATTATACACCTGCTATATAGATCTCACTGCAGCTTTCGATCACGTAAACCGCTCATTCCTCTTCCAATCAATTAGAAACAGGATACCCAACAACCAGACAACCGAAAATATTGACATCCTTGAAAATGTACAGTTCCACATCAGCTTACTTAGCAAATGAAGACCCAATAAAGGATTCTTTCGAAACGACTGCCGGAGTAAGACAAGGTGGCAACGAAGGTCCTACTCTGTTCAATCTATACATGGACTATGCGTTGAGGATAATTAAAGACAGATGCGAAAAGGCAGATATTACTCTTTAAATTCCATATTTAATACCTAACGAGGCAACAAATCGAACACAAAGAGCAGCATAATATACATCTAAAGGATTCTACAATTTTATTGAGGAGGGATATGCAGACGACTTAAGTGTAAGTAGCTGTTCATCGGATGAATTAAACCAAATATTGAAGATACTTCAACAAATTTTTAGTGAATTCAGATTAGAAATAAATCTTTTCAAAACAGAAACCATATTCTGGAACAGGGATGAAACTAAAGATGGTCAATACCCAGAAATCTTTGTCACTATTAACAATAAAAGTATCTGTAAATCAAAGGTGTTTAAATATGTAGGTGTCTGGAACACGTTTAACAACATTCACATTGGTCAAAGGGAAATCGATCACAGACTTTCTAGTGCTAGGGCGACTTTTTCTGAATACAAACATTTGCTTGTAAACAAAAACATTAAATTTTCCACTAGAATTATATTTTTAAATGCATTTGTTCGCTCAAGACTCACCTATGGCTGTCATGCATGGCGGCCAACTAAGGAAGAGTTAACTAAATTTGATTGGATTTTTTCTGCGATGTATGATAACTAACGGATTCAAAAGGAAAAGTTCTACAAATGGTGATGGCTCTGACGATGACATATAATGGGGACTCTGTATCACTAATAAACGACTACATAATATAAAACTTACACAATCTATTACAGAATTTCACATTGAGCAGCAAAATAAATGGGTTGCACATGTAGTCAGAAGGGAAAATAATAACCCATGATAAAGATAGAATGAAAACGAAAGGATAAGGAGTGTAAGATAAGAATAAAAAGAAAAGAAAGGAAAGAAAAAGAAAGAAAGGATGGAAAGGAAAAGAAAGTTAAGTAAGAGAAAGAACATGAACGAAAAGAAAGATAATGAAAGGTAAACAAAAGAAAGAAGGATATGTACAGAATTAAAAGAGAAAGAAAATGAAAGGACATGAATAGAATGAAAAGAAAGGGAAGAGGGAAAAAGTAAAAAGAAAAGAAAGAAAAAAAAATGGTAAGGAAGGAATAGAAAGAAAACGAAAGGGAAAGAAAAGAAAAGAAAGAAATGAAAAGAAGGAAAAGAATATAAAGGAAACGAAAAGAAAGGAAAGAAAAGAAAGGAAAAGAAAGAAAATAAAAGGAAAATAAAGAAAGATTAGAAAGAAAACGAAAGGACGTATACTGGTGCACATGGCCGCCGTTTACAATGAAAATACATCAGTGTAAATCAGTTAACATGGGGACGGAGGAAAGTGAAACTCTTTATTACAATGTTATTACAATGTATCATTTGTGGTTCTTATTTTTAAAGATATTTAACTTATCGAATACATTGGCTTTACCAAACAGATTCATTCCAAACCTAACATACCATCCAAATGATAAGGAAGTAAATCAAAGATTCTCTAAAGATAAAAACTGTAACAAATTTGGTAGGAAACTAATTGACATGTGTATAAATTCTGACATTCGAATCCTAAATGGGCGTACACTAGGTGACAGTAACGGGGAACTTTAACATTTATTTCTCATCAGGGCACTTAACTAGTGTGGTCGATTATGGAATTGCGTCCCAGGATTTATGAACAATGTTAGAAGTAGTCCCATACGCTGAGCTGGGGCACATGCCCATCAAAATAGTTACGGTATTAAATTAAAAACAGAACGCAATATAGACGATACACAGGCTCAGGCAGGACAGGTACACGGTAATCCCTGGAATTATAATGTATCATCATACAAATGGGATAAAGACAAAGCTAATGAATTTAAAATAAAGGTTGGGAATTTAGTAGATGAAAAGTTGAAGTTAAGGTCGATTACCGACGTAAACATATTTGGAGTTGAGTTCTATAACATTCTATACGAGGCAGGAGAACCAATGAAGCAAAAACCTTATAGATATAATCATAAGAATAGATTTTGTAAACAAAACAAACAAAAATCCAATAAACCCTGGTTTGATAATGAATGCAAAACAATTTTATTTATCTAACCAAGCAGGTAGAGGTATTTTTAAGATAAAAAGTTTTCTTGAAGGTAACAGTCATATCAATCCAAATTTGAAAATGTATTTTTTGACTCCATGGTTGTGCCCATTCTTCTTTATGGATAAGATGTATGGGGGTACGACAATTGCATCACTGCAACATTATGCGGCATGAATGTTGTTCCATGTGCTTGATCCAGTGACCGGGGGTAATAATGTAAAGCGCATAGAGGTTAGTCTACAATATGCGCTATATACGTCGACAATAATAATAATAATAATAATAATAATAATAATTTTTATTATTATTATTATTATAAAACATCACATACTAAATATTGTAAGAATGCACTTGGTATCCCTTACGCCACTAACAACACTAGAACATTGGGCGAGGCGAGTTGGGGCTTTACCCGTTACGGATAAAAGTGTATAAGACTTGGGGTTGGTTGACATGGGGCCGAGTTGACATGGGGCCGTGTTGACTTGGGGCCGAGATGACTGGTGCCGAGTTGACCTGCTTCCGCCTAGAATTTTCAGGGAGCTTGGATTATACCGTAGGCCTAATATAGTATACTGTAGGTGCTTCTTGATTACAAGGCTTAGGCTAAGTTAATTAATGGCGAAATTATATATGGTTATTTAATTGTTATTATTATTATTGTTATTAATATTATTATTGTTATTATTATTTAATATTAATTACATTACAAGGCTTAGGCCAAGTTCATTAATGCCGGAGTGATATATTTAATTTATTATATTATTTAATATTTTTTTACTCACTGTCCAATTTTGATTTCATGTTTTAATTTTTTCCCCAAAATTTCTGTCAATGGCATGCAAAGCGTGACTGTTGTGTCAGGCCTAGGAACCTATAGGGCCTAGTCTGGCGGAAGCTTATAAACTTCATTTCCGGTCACTTTAGGACAACATGTTGCATAATAGGAATATGCATGTTCTGAAACATTTGAGGTCAAAATTAGGTCTCTGTAGCCAACCGTTTTTTGAGATATGGATGATGCTGGATATCTAGGGTCAAAGGTCATAAATGTTTTTCTGGTCATTTTTGGGCAAAATTTTATATTAGAGCAAATAGAAACATGCATCTTCTGAACATTTTGAAGCTGAAACTAGGTCTCTATGACTAACAGTGTTTGGAGATATGGATATGCCGGTTCATGTAGCCTCAAAGGTCAAAAATGGCATTTCCGATCACTTTTGGACAAAATGCTAGATTAGAACAAAAAGCAACATGTATGTTCTCAACAATTTGAGACCAAAACTAAGTCTGTACGATTTTCCATTGCCAAGATATATGGATCCCGTCTTTTAGAGGCGGTCATTTAAAATTCAAAATGGCGGCCATAGCAGGCGTCAGAAACTTGGCACACATGTTTTTTTTTTAATTCACACATATTGAAGATATTTTGTGCGAAAATTCATGCTTTAGTAATAAAGTGCACAACTTGGCCCTTAGCTGCTCTACTAAAATGCGCAACTTGGTGCTTTAGCTGCTCTACTATAGCAGTTAACCAGGGTATTTTCAATATCCTAAGGATTTAAGTGCTTAGGAAAAGTTTACATTTGCGGTTGACATGTTATGACATTTGAGGTAAAAATGGAAATTTTTACATTTGTAGGTGAAATGTTACTACATTTGTGGTTAAACAGATTTTTACATTTGTGGGCGATTTTTTTACATTTGTGGTTAGTTTTACATTTGTGGTTGACATATTATGACATTTGCGGTTATTTTGACATTTACGGTTATTTTGACATTTGCAGGTAGAATGTTTTGACATTTGTGGTTAATTTTACATTTGTGGTAGATTTTACATTTGTGGGCTCTACAGGGAGCAGTGGCGGCGCCAGCGGGAAGGAATTTTATCATTATTTGGAGAAAGTTAACGTAATCAAAAGGCCTATACTAACAACATAAATAGTGACTTTATTTCAGGATACTCAAGTCTCGGTAACTACTGTAAGTGAAAACTCAATCCAGTCAACTCAATCATTGTAGTAGAAAAGCATTAATGTTTGTTTGAAGACGTATCTGTGAAGGCCAGAAAATTACCTGACTTACTAAAGGTGAATATAATGTTTTGTTGACGTTTTATTTTTACTGTCCTGTACTATTAATTATTAACAACATGCTATAGATGATGCTGTCGTTTACACGATAGAGTTTAATCAAATTTAATGTGTATAAATTAGGCCTATATAGGCCTTAAGGGATATTGAAATTGTAGTGTAGGCTAAGCTGTTTTGAAAACTAAAAAAAAATAACAATTTTCTTTTGATTAAAAAAGAAGTAACTGCTAGTCTGTCATTAGCTACATATATGTATATTACTCCTATTTTAATACAATAATAAAGGGATGTAATACATTTAATAGCGGTTTCTATAATATGCGCTCTATTTTGTTTTGTTATATCTTTCTGCAAGAGTAAAACCCCGAGAAATGTTAGTACAAGTCACAGTGATTTAATATTTCAAACTATATTTGTTCAACAGCATAATTTATACTAATTTAGCTTGGTACCATCGGAAAAGAAAAGGCATGGTTATGGACAGTTGCTGCTTGAGGTACAGTATGTTTAGCAGTAAGACATTAGCAAAACGATAACTGGGGCCTGTTATAGTTGAAGACCAGTTGAATTGTCCAAAAACACACAACACCCACATTTTTTTTAATAGAATACACAGATTTTCTATATAAAATCATCCAATTTATATACACTTTCTATACAATTGTATAGAATTTCTATTCGCATATTTAATGTATTTTTATAGGTTTTTTTCTATAAAATGTTTATAGATTTATAAGTGGTTTTTATAAAATTGTTTATAGATTTTCTATACTGCCCCCCATGGCAAAATGGCATAACTGACAATTTGCTGTTTTGGAGATATTAAGCAAAACGTGTAATTTATTTAGCCCTAAAATGTGTTTTAGTATTTGATTTCATGGTTAATGTATTCAAAGAGACAAATAATGTCTCTTCCAGTGTAGCACACATTTTTTCTATAAATATTGATTTTTGCGCTCAAAATGTCAGTTATGCCCTTTTGCCGTGGGTTTTCTGATTCAAGACATCAAACTTTGGCAAAATTGGATATAAGTACCCAGTTTAGTTCCTTTCAACGCAATTTTGAGTCAGATTTTTCAAAAATAACATTCAATATATAATTTCATATGTTAGTCATGTATAAACTATAAAATAAATGTACAATAATACCAAAGAAACGCATTAAATAATAAATACTAAAATTACAAACGATTAAAAACCCATGTATAGGCTAACCAAGTATACAAACAAGAAAATGAATTAACATTAATATGCTATTATGTATCAACAAAGCTTTTTTGGCTCAAGGTGCTAGATCGAGGACCCTTTGGGTAGGAGGCCAAAACATGTGACATACCTATATATGGTCATGATGACATCACATCTTGACCATATATAGACCTGTCTCTTATACACATATGTAAGTTGTTGTTTGCTTAGTGAACACAGTTGATTCGAGTAAACTGTGCATTTATACCTTTTTGTCATGCCATTTGCTATAAATAAATGTTGTAGTTGTGCCTCTTTGCCATAGTTATTTACTAAACAATCTTTTTAGTTGTCCCTCTTTGTCACTGTTATTTCTAGTTAAAATGTGAATTGTTATTCTGCCATGGTTAATTATTTTTATTAAACAGTTACTATTTTCCTATAGTTTATTTCCATAGTATTAAACACATCTAGATGTGTATAAGAGACAGGAGATACGCTATCTTGTGTTTACAGTATAAGATCTTTGATTGGACCTGGCTGAAACTCTGGCGGCGCTCTAACTGGTACAAATTGTGAATACTCAAACAGTAAGAATAATAAAAATAATACAACTTAACATGCAACCTTCATTGTCACCAGGGAGAAAGCTCTCTTCTGATTGGTTGGCTGTTGAAAGAACGTCACGCTTCAGCTTATCACAGCCTATATTTGCAGTTATGCCCTTTTGCCTAGGGGATTTACTGAAAATTGTGTAGTTATGCCCTTTTGCCATGCCCCTATCTAGCCCGGGGGACACTTTCTTACAATTTTTTTTGTGTCAACATGTGTAACATGATGTACTGACCCCACTAGGCTATATAACTCATTTTCGCCAAAAATGTCAGTTATGCCCTTTTGCCATGGGGGGGCAGTATAGTTTTTTAAAGTTTTTTTATATAAAATTTTCATAGACTTTCTATAGACTTTTAATAGAATTTTCATAGTTTTTTATAAGTCTTTCTTTTTTAAGTCTTTTAATATAGCTTTAATATATTTTTTATAGAGTTTTTATAAATTTTTTATATTTTTTTAAATATTTTAATAGATTTTTGATATAGTTTTAATAGATTTTTAATAGAGTTTTAATATATTTTTAATATAGTTTTAATAGATTTTTAATAGATTTTTTATAGTGGGCTTCTATAGTTATTTCTATAGAATTTTCTATAGATTTTCTAAACAATTATGCTATAGACATTCTATAGTTTGTTTTTTTTTTGGATAGAATTCTATAGAATTTGTTTGTATGGGCCGTACCTTTAGCAATCGGAAGTTCCGATACGGTACCGTATCTCTAGCCACGGCGAAACAACAAAGAAATTTACAAGAATGGGCTTTGTGTTTTAATTTATGGCGACCAATGTCAGTTTTAAGCAATTTTAAGAGTTTCAAGTCGGCAGAATTCGGAGACAATTCCTTTATTTTTTGAGCATTTGTTAAATATATCGACCTAGGCCGACTTACCCAATCCTCAGACCCTGGGACTTCACCCGGGGAAATTCGTGTACGCGAAGTTGGGCGTAAAGTCGGTGTTGGATTCTACCCGGGGAACTATATATACATATACATATACACCCACATATACATACATACATACATATATAAACCCATATACATATACATACATACATATACATTAACCTCAATTTTTGTATCCCATATGTTAATAACTACAAGAAAAACACAATTTGTATCAAATACATCCAAAATTAGACATATGAAAGAAAGAAAGAAAGAAAGAGAGAGAGAGAGGGGGGGGGAGTGATGAGTGAGTGAGTGAGTGAGTGAGTGAGTGAGTGAGTGAGTGAGTGAGTGAGTGAGTGAGTGAGTTGAGTTGAGTTGAGGTGAGGTGAGGTGAGGTGAGGTGAGTTGAGTGAGTGAGTGAGTGAGGTGAGTGAGTGAGTGAGTGAGTTAAGTCAGCTGCTGCTGACTGGGTAAAGAAAGAAACTGCTCGGAAACAGAACCCAGTCAGCATGCTGCAGACTGGGTAAGAAACTTCTCGGAAACAAAACCCAGTCAGCATGCTGCTGACTGGGTAAAGAAGAAACTGCTCGGAAACAGAACCCAGTCAGCATGCTGCTGACTGGGTAATAATAATAATAATAATAATAATAATAATAATAATAATAATAATAATAATAATAATAATAACGTCATCTTATTAGGCGCAAGTATTCATCTCTTGCTCGCGGACCGTTTTCCACTTGCAGAGTGTACATGTAGACTTTTTACTGCATTATTATTTTCAATTAATTAATTTTATTTAAATTATTTATGTATTTTTATGTGTTGTCACCTAAAAATGTTATTATTAGATGACAACTTGGCCGGTGTAAGTCATGTGACTAGATCCACCAAAACTCTATCTACGGCTCTGGCATTCTCTTGCATACAAATAATTAAATATCGATAATAATAATAATAATAATAATAATAATAATAATAATAATAATAATAATAATAATAATAATAATAATAATAATCGTACTGTAGTAGTTTACTTTACTTAGGCCTAGTTCTTTATTATTATTATTTAGGCATGTATGTTGTACAAAAAATGTCACAATAATATAAACTTCAAATTTGATTTTCAGTATATTTTACCGTAGACTACAATTTGCAATTTACAAAGAATAGGCGTAAGACTTATTTGTATCTTTCTGAACACAGATGAATCGACGGCGATAGCATTTCGCTCGCCTGTAAATATATGATAAATCATATTAATACATGAAAGATTTCACGATATTAGGCCTTGACATCTTGGATTAATACTTTAATTTATTAAAGTAATAATCCAAGATGTCAAGGCCTAATATCGTGAAATCTTTCATGTATTAATATGATTTATCATATATTTACAGGCGAGCGAAATGCTGTCGCCGTCGATTCATTGCAAGCCACCCTGTCTACACAACATAACTTTTCTCCTTTGTTGACTCAAAGCTACATAGGGACTAGATAGAGAGGCAGGACCTGCCTTAGAAAGGCTAGACTAGGCATTTACTATTAAGCTGAGAGAGGCCTTCTGTGCTTAGGCATAGGTAAATAGGCTTTCAAAACAAAAAAATAATCGTAACGAAAAATAAAGAATCTTTCTCACTTTATCTTCTCAGAATAATAAATGCGTTGATAATTTAACTTCTAAAGTTAGGTAAAAATATGATTATATATGATATTTACAATGATATTTTAAAATCCCATCATTTATTTGTCCTCGTGAACTGAACAATGAAAGAAAGTTTATGCTGCATCAGTGTTACAAGTGCGCTCACGCTGTGTGGCGACAACATGGCGCCATGCGCGGAGTTGGCCAAACCCTCTCTATGGACTCTGGAGAGCGCAGCTTGCGTTACGCCACTGCGTGCTGCGTTTATAACGTAGTGACGATGTCGTCATTATATCTTGGTGGTAATTCGTAGTACATCGTGACAAATCTTAACGTTGACGTAACTCTATCGTTATGATTCGTAAAAATTTCGTCGCACTATCGAATTACTGCCGTAATACATCTTGACGGCGTCCTAATAATAGCGTGTTGACAAAACAAAACAAAAAAATCGATTGAACTTGAACTTTGTGTACGAATCGCTACGATAAAGCAAGAGTTTAAAACTGTTAAAAATCGTACTCAATCGTAGTAAAAATTGTGAATGTGTGAGGGCATTATATAATTTTGGTATCTAATCTAACAATTCGGATATTATACTGAGAGAATCACAGTTATTGAGAAAATAGTTTGTTTTCTAAAAAAAGGTAGCTCATTTTGTTGATAAGTAGCTTTCTTCAAATTAAGATAAGCTCGTTTTTCTTCGTGTAATCATGGTCTGATCTAGCTTACAATGCAATTGACATGTTTGACGCGATAAGTCCGTGTGTTTCACCATATTATGTGCGAGCTGGTAAACAATCCTTCGTGACGCAAATGAGCATAATATGAATATCAAAATTATAAGTTGATAAAGGTCAATGACCCACACACCGAAGGATTGAGGGAATTCTGAAAGATAAATAATAATAATAATAATAATTTTGGCTTATATAGCGCATTATGCTAAAGCCTCAATGCGCTTAACAGTAAAAATAAAATTCGGGGGAAAAAAAATTAAGAAAAATACAAGTTAAAAAGGTGAGTTTTTATACACATCTAGATGTGTATAAGAGACAGGAGTGAGTAACATTGGCGAGGAATTATGAAGTGCTTTGAAAACAAATAATAAAATCTTGTAAGTAATTCTCTGTGTTACAGGAAGCCAATGAAGGTGCCTTAACACAGGAGTGATATGATCCCTAATTGGGCTTAAGGTGACCAAACGGGCAGCTGCATTCTGAACTCGCTGAAGTTTTGAAATATCCTTAGCTGGCAATCCATAAAGCAATGAGTTACAACAATCCAGCCTTGATGTTACAAAGGCAAGGGCCTTCACTCGACAGTGCATTTCACTTACATATTTCATTTATTTCATCTATATATGTATTTTTTATGCATTTTTCATTTACATATTTCACTTATTTATTTATATATACATTTATGTATGTATTGTTTCTGTTTATTTACATTTTAATTGTTTAAGACAAACAGATGAAATGAAATAAAATTTCATGAGGGCAGACGCCCTACTAGCGGCACCAGATAATATGTGTTCTCTCCTACCCGAAATCCACCCTGACAAGGCTAGGCTAGCCTAGTTAGGCCTAAGCCTAAGAGCCTCCTTGGGCCATTTTTCACTATCCACTGATTTATCTAATTTTATTTTGTGACTATTCATTCCTTATTTATTGTATGTGTATAAATAGGCCTTCATAAAACATTTAATTACTCACTTAATTAATTCATTCATTATTGAACGAACACTGCTCGATCGCGGATGCGATGAAAATTGCAACCCCTAACAAAAAAATTACCAGCAGTTTGCCAAAGAATCCGATTATCTGATTGGTCAATATTACGGTAGTCGCCACTACGCCAAATTCAGAAACTGGGGTTGTCGCGGAAGCTATCACAACGCCGATTTAGCCAGTAAGGTTTGTGAGCATGCGCAGATGTCTGTTACGCTCTATTAGTTCGTAGTAGACTGGCCGCGTAGTCAAAACGAAAAATGCCTAATAATTATTATAGTGATACTGTGATATTTGTTTTCAGACAGTTCACCAAATCAAGACATTTCAAGAATTTTTTTACTGTAAAATATCCTTGACCAATATAACGTATTTATTCAAATAAGTGCCCGGGTCGTTTATATTTGAGAATGGTTATTGAGGTGGAGTGTATTTGAAGGAGTGTTTTATTCGAGAGAGGCGTTTATTTTTTTATTTTATTTATTTTGTTTTTGTATAAAATGGATACGTATATCCCCAAAACGAGTGCCCTTAATTTCACTGTAAATGTGTAACTACAACAGAATTACCATGAAAATGTGTTATTACATGATGATAAAGACTTGCTGATCCTTATTGAACCGTTAAAAAAATAAATTGATTGTTTGCCCTTCTTTTCTTTTTAAATGATTAAAAGGGGCAAGTGGAAAAAGAAAAAAAAAAGAAAAATAAATACTTTTTAAAATGGTTTTGTTTTACTGCACATATTTTTTTCAGTGAGTTATGGGCGGGTGAGGAGGACATACAAACAGTTTTTGGACTATAAAATGGTCCGCAGTATTTATTTTATTTTATTTATTTTGGAAAATACAAATTGATATAAAAGCTTTAAAATGACAAAATAGCAATTCAAAAACATATGAAAATAGAAAACAGGGAGCAGCAAAAGCGAAAACACTGTAATCTTAGAGATGTGATGATGCTGTGTATATTCTTGCCTTTTTGCAAACTATTTATTTCCAGTCAACCAGACAATGTTTATCTCAAATACTCATAGACTTTTAGAAAACATAAAGCAAATAATTATGGACAATCAAAGTAAATAAAACATTTTATTGCTGCAAATTATATCGATCAACTTACAATAATCGCTAAAATAAATTTATATTTCACCCTAGACTTATACTCTATCTCTATTGCTAGTGTTATCCTTTATACCTATTATTGCTATCGTCGTTTGAAGGACCGTTTTCTTTACCACCGAAAGCAAAATTAAATTCTATTAATGAATGAGGGGGCTAAATAGCGAGGCCTCAAGTGTGTATCATATTGCAGACAATCGGAGTGGTTGTTCCAATGGTCCTTTTGACTTCTGTTAATTGTCTTTTCCTCATTGCTTTTTTGTTTTAATGCGATATTTCATTTCATTCATTTCATTCATTTCATTCATTTCATTCATTTCATTCATTTCATTCATTTCATTCATTTCATTCATTTCATTCATTTCATTCATTTCATTCATTTCATTCATTTCATTCATTTTCAGAAAAATTTTAAATTATAGAAGGCCTACAATATTTAAAGATAATGAAAAACAAAAAAAGAGAACAAAAAATGTTAGGGTTCCACACACTCAAGAGGAAAAATCATACAATTGTTATAATTATTATTATTTTATTATTGTTTTTAATAATAACAATAATAATAATAATAACCACAATTAAAATTTTTATCATTATTACAGTTATTATCATTATCACCATTATTATTATTATTATTATTATTATTATTATTATTATTATTATTATTATTATTATTATTATTATGATTATTGTCTATCTTTCATGATTTTCATCAAAGTATTTTATACCCTTATCGATAAATGAATTATGTGCATTAAAACATATGAACTATGATTATAGTGCATGACTTTGTAAATGATTGTCATTTACATGTTATTTGTAGCCAATTGCTTTTTTTGCAAAGAAGAACATTAATGGGCCCCCGATTGGAACGGCGTTGTCTTTAAACCATGAAAAGACACTGGAAGCTGTTTCCCTGAGAGTTAACCACCAACTTTTTTCTCTTTGATAAGATACCACTTCAGAATTTTGATAAAAAATGGCAAATTTATTAGCTCTGCCACCTGCATATAGTACGTACTCTTCTTGGTCGTCTTTTAACGAAATTACAATTTCTGCATTCCGAAGAGTGCTTGACCGTGTTGATAAAATTGTTTCTATGGCTTTATCCTTATATTCTTGATTGCGTTTTTCATTAATGGGACCAGGTAGGTGATTAATATCGCCAACAGTTATCTCACAGTCGCAGTCTACATATGGCATCTGCAAACAAAAGTACAAGATACATTCAATGCTTGTAACGTAAAGTAATTAGCAACATACAACATTGCTTTGTGGGGTATAAATATATTTTATTTTTCCTTTCAACATCTCTCTGGTATAAAGGTTATAGCTGATATACAATAGGCCTATTTATTGACATTAACCTTAACGAAAACATTTTCATATGTAAGCCCTATACACATACAATTCGTTTGAAATTCTAATTTTTCGGTAAAAAAGACAACCAACATGTATATTTTAAAATGCATGAAAATTAAGAGAATTAATGTGTGCCAGGCCAGCTATGTATGGTATATATAAGGGTGAGACACTTAAATATTTCTATACGGGGAGGTGCCGCATTTACGGGGTGTATTTTCGAGGACATGGTAGCACAAGTGTGAGAAATATGGGGCGGGAATCCTATGTCAAAGTGCCACGATTTTCCTTACGATGTTAGCGGGAATTTCAAGCTAGACTGGGTGCTAAATCGGTAAGCCCCTTGCTAAGCCTACCTTTGGTTCGTGACCGAACGGAACACTTTGGGCCATAAAAAAACCAGTCAATATTGCGCCCCCTCTGGCATTATTGAGTGGCCTTGTTCCTGTCGCCTTTTAGAGCACAGTGCGATTTTGGTAAAATGGTTGTTCAAGTTCATAAGAATTTTCAGTAAAGTAGGTAGCGCAAGTGTCTCATGTCTTGAAGTTGCAGCGGCACCCCCCTGTTTGGTTGGTATGCAAGTGAGCTCCCCGAGTGACACACCCAACGTAAGCTGATTGTAAAAAAAATCTCGACGTAAGCAATGTTATGTAACAAATAAATAAAATTCTAAAGATCTATAATTGATATAAATAAAAGTAGAAATATAGATATAAAAAGTGGTAATCAAAAGTGTTAATAAGCACACAATGCTTAAAATTAGTTTTAAAAGTGAACTAGCTAACAGAGTTGGACGATTAAGAAAAGGAATGTTTTTGCCTAATAACTATTTTTATCCACAGAAAGCTATCATGTACTCACTGTGCTGCCAAACTGCTAATCTCAAAATTTTCGATATTTCCAGCAATTATATATCGTAGCTTTATGTCAATCAAACTAACATAGATCACTCATTACGCGCTCGGAGTAGGCCTAATTGAAGCAAGATTTGCTCATTGGTCGCGGGATTTGTTACTGCAATACATTATCTATCTTCAAAATTATCAACTACCAACCAGCGTTTACATACAACCGTTTCCAATGTAGGCGGGCCTAAACAAATAAAGATGTACAGTACTTGTCTTTTGTGTGATGTTTCATAACGGAGTCGTAGATTAAAAAGGATTGATTTGTTTTACCACTCGTCCAAGTAAAGGCCACACAGACACAAAACTCTATTTCATTTTCTGTACCGGTATGTTTGTATATTTTGTTTTTAGTTACACTCTTATAGACCTATGAGCATTGAAGTGAGGCATATTAATATTTTAACACGAATAAAATATTTAGAGTTCAACGGAAAACTATAATGTTTGTGTTCAAATATTGTATAGGCTTACCGTACACATTTGAAAGTCAGTGCAATGTGCAGCAGCTTCTGTATGACAGAAAGTCGTCCGCTGCCCTTTTATCCAATAATTATATACCCATAAGGCTTACACATTTAAAAGTCAGTCTATGTGACGCGATACATCCAAACAAAACATGCCCAGCCGTAGAATTTTCCTTGAAAAAGTAATTTATAATAATCTACCATGGCATGATGAGCTCATTCTTAATTTCTCCGTTTGTGCGACTAACAAGCCTATAAACAATGCCATGAAAGTAGTCAGAATATAATGAATCAATGGAAAACAATGCTTCGGTTTAAGTTTATATTGGCCTATAGTGCATGTATATTTCTTTCATATTTTTACAGCTATATAGCAATGAATCTAGAAACAATTAGAAAATATCTTTTTCCTCCTTCGGAATCTGCGGCTGAGTCTAAGGTAAGGCTTAATTTTAATCAATATGCAGGCTAAATGGTTTTCGTAGTAGGCCTAAGTATTATGTCAAAGTGATAATCTTCTAGGAGATGTATTTAATTTCAATGTATTAAATTTTATTTAAGTTACAAATATATATGCTTTTGGGGGGGGGGGTGTGAGTCATTTACTGTTAAATTTTACATACTCAGTTACTACTTAAATTTTTACGGAGGGCCAACAATATGATAGAAGGTATAACCCCCACCCCCTCGGCTCCTCCGCCCCCACTACTTATGCTACGGTCATCTTTGTGTTATTTTTAACTGGAATAACTTACTTAAATATACAGGTAGTTTAAACAAATTGAAAATAATAATGAGTATTTGATTTTATCTGCGCGTAAACAAATGCACTCCCAATTAACTAACTCGCAATAAAAACATTGTAGGCAAAAGGTACATTAACCAATTTACATAAGTCCTATTAATGTTATTTAGATTTTACATTAACACAATCGATAAATTATATCCTCCATGATGTACGCACAAGGAAACTCCTGTTCTTCAACTTTATTTTCAGATGGAAGAGCAGTCTTTCAATATTGATAAACTTAAGTCGTTTATTAAAGAAATATTTTCAAGAAGAGTCCAAAATGATCGCGTAACAGCACAACAACAGTTTGCTTACAAATGTGCAGATTTTCTTAATAACAAAATAATACAAAATGGCAGCGATGGATTAATTCGATGGGATTATTCGGGCAAACACGTTTGCGTTGCAACCGTCAATGAATATTCATTAAAATGCAAAATGTCCAGAACAGGTGAAGTAAAAACGAAGGTAAATAAAACATTAAAATTATTTAGAATATTATTAGTTTCACCATATGAGGCTGTCTATGGGCCTATATTTCATGCACACAAAACAAAACTGTGTTTTAAATTGACAATAAATTTCTCATTATGAATTTTACTTGAGAATGTTTTTGAAGTTATTTATAATTCCATGAAATGATATTTGATAACCGAAGAACTGAACAAACTATTCCTTTCAACTCATTTTTTGTAGACTTGCCCAAAAATATTTCATAACACACATTCAAACAAGGTGTACTGTAATTGTAATATATTTAGACTATTTTGTTATTCCAGTTAACGGTTACGTTTGTGGAGCAGTCTAGTCTTGCTGAAAATGGAAACGAACAACGTATTGCTCTTCTTCTAAATAACATCGGATCAGAGGCACCGGCATCAGACTGGACGAAGCTCCTACAAAATTGGACAAAGTTTACCAATTCATTTCGAAAACAAGGATTTTCAAACCTGAAGTTGATATTTTGTGCTCAGAATGGTGAACGTGTGAAGATTCAGTGCGAGAGTGTAAAAAACACAATTATTGTTTTTTTGAACACAAATCAATACGAGGAAATCTTGGTACGTATATATTTGACAAAATGTTAGTCACAAGGAGACTCTTTAACGGTTAAGTTAATACATATAGAGATACACAGTCAATAGAGAAGAGCCTAATTAAAAATTCAACATTCAGTAAAAACTAATTAGCTCAGGATAAAGTAAGTTATATACTTAAATTTTAAGAACAAAGACAACAGAAATATTTAATGAAATTAAATACTTTTTAGTACAAAATCATAAATATTTTGATCCGAAGCCTATAAGAATATAGGGAATGTCTTATTTTTGTAATACTGTTGCTTTAAAATAAAAACAGCTTTTCAAATTTTAACAGTTTCGAGTGGATGAGATCAACAAACGCACTCTAGGACGACTGATAATCACACTGTGCGGTAACGAAGGCGTCAGACAAACTACTGAACAGGCTGGACTTAGAAGACTTCTGCAAGCATTCATCACCAAAATAGAAGGTGAAGAAATGAAACAATTCAACGACGTTAAATTATCTCTTTATGGTCAGGACAATCTATCCTTTCATATCCAAGCTGGGAAGTCACTTAACCCAAAGCAAATTGTTGGATATGCCGATTCTAAAGGAGAATTCCTCATAAATGAAAGGGAATCAGACTATTGCATTATCTCATAATTTTTTTCCGTGCCTCCTCTACTACATTTTCATTTCATTTCATTTATTTCGTCTAACAGATAACAAAACATACAGAAATAACAATACCAAAAATCAGAGACAGGATAAACAAAAACCAAACTAAATTGCTGTATAAAGTTTCTCCACTGATTTAAGGATACATAAAATAAATAAATAAATAAATCTCTGTTCCCTGGAAGTAAAAACGATTAAAATCGGCCAAGGCAAATAGAAAAAGTAAAGAAAAAGTAGAAAGAAAAAAAATCGCAACACAACGCAGAGCAAAACAGCACAGCGCAGCACGCAAGAAACAATATACTGTTACTCTCATGGAGCCACTAGGAAAATAAAAACACTTGGATATTACCAGAAACTCCGTGAGAATAACAATAAATGATGCAAAGAGTGACAGCGAAATAAGTATCAGCGACCTCAGTAGCGCAGAAAAAAGAGCAATTTAAAATTATTTAAAATAAATAACCTAACAGAGAAACATTGAACAAATATTGTATTATTGGTAATAGTATAATTCTAATATAAATTTCAAATCTTATGATTTCTTGTTAATTTTCGTGGTGGACGCGTCACCGACAGACATTTGGCCTATAGACTCTCGACCGTATGCCTATACCGTAAAACATCGAATTGAAGCTTTGTTTGTTTTTTTTTTGTTTTTTTTTTGTTTTTCTTGTGAACTTTGGATGGGTTTACTTTTTCGATATGGGCTTCATTTCGAGGCTACTTTTGCAAAGTACCGAGGTGGGTAATAGTGGGCTTCTTTTCAAAATGAATGCTGTAAATTTTGTGAATTCGTTCTATAAAGCAATAAATAAAATCATAGTAATATCAATCTGTGTCATGGAGTGTATTTAACTGGCATTAAATCACCCAAACTACTGTATAAACCAATTTTGTTTTCAATTTAGTTTGGAAATGTATGTACTGTACTATCTCGGAAAAAAAAAAAGAAAACCTATGCTATCTTGAAAAAGCCCATGGGCTTTTTTGGAGGCTAATTTTGCAAACTAAAGAGGGTGCTTCAATTCAAGAAGGAATTCATTTCGAGATAAGTCCATTTAACTTCAAATCTAGGTTTTACGGTATTTATAAAATCCCATACTGATAATTATGGTATTATTAAAGCTTGAATGGTTGATTGATATATTTAGTACAAGTATGACTGAGTGATATGAGATAGTACAGTGTGTGTTTCGAACTACAAACACAAAACTGTGGTAAACAGAATAGAATTGAGGCAGTGACAAGTGGAAAATTTGTAGTTAAATAAATACACTTTGAATATATTTTGTATTTGAAGCAATGAGCCAGGAAATACTTTTATATAGATTTTTTTTAAAAATTATTATATGCATGGAAATCTTCTAAGTCTTCTCAGAAGTAAATCGGTAAATGGTTGATAATTGTTTGTATTGTAATCTATTGTGCCTCTTATAAATAATGTTCGGACCCTGTCAGACAGCCTGTCTGAAGATATTTGACAGGACGTTTCGTCGATGGACAGCTTGCTGACAGAGGTTTCATCGACAGAATCTGTTTTAATTGAAATATGCTTGTCGACTAGCTAAATCCACGTATTATATCTTCTCTGGACAAATTCAAAACTAAAATTAATTCTACCGACACACTAAATTCGCCTTCCATTCAATTACTTAATGTGACATGGATTGTGAATGGTATCAGTGTGATATAAATACATTAATATGTTCGTCTACACCAATCTAATGTATCGCTGGTTGATATAATTCAGCCCAAAGTTGGCCTACCTACACAGAAAGAGTATGTTAAACCAGAACTCAATAACTTTAACTTTTTTCACAAGGCTTCGCTGTATAAATTAAAGATTATTTCAGTGAATTTGATATTGTATTAAAGCAGGCCTAACTAGACTTTAAAACTTATAAGCACGTTAAAATATCTACTCATCGCACAAGTAGGCCAGTTGGGGCCTATAATTCAATTTAAACACTACCATCAATTGAAGTATTTTAAACCATTACTGCTTCTTTGATATGATTGAGAACTAATCAGATTTATGTAGCGACAAACAAAATAAATAAATATAATGATTGGTATTAAAACATAATTATTATAGGCCTAAATCATTTACAGATTATGGGCCACGGCACCCAAAAACAAAAATTGTAATACAAGGACGGATTTCGGACACAGTCCTTGCGACATGCATTCGTATTGGATCTCGTCAGTGACGGGTTTATGATTTAGCAAGCGGGAGTGAATAATGAGAGGTGCGAAGCACCGAAATAGGTGGTTGGGGTGGTTTTGGGAGGGTGGCTAATTTCCCTTCCCATTTGAGACTTTTTTGGGATTAGATGGCATCTGAAGAGCTTAAAATAGAAAGTGTGTTTTACAGGTTAGCCTTCTATTTTACATGAAACATTTATTCATGAGAAACACATAGGCCTACACCACAAGATGAGTGATCATTGCTCAACGGCAACCGAATGGGGCATTGGGTTATAAATTATTTATGCCATACTGCCCAATATGGTGTCAGTATCCTTGTTCAACCAGTGTTGGTCCAATAGCTTTTTAAATATAGTTACAGTAGTCGCTTTAAACAATGTTGGATGGGAGATTGTTCCAATGATTGATGATTCTATAGCTAAAGAAGTTCTTTCGGATTTCTTGGCCTTTATTCATAGCCGGGTTATACACTTTGTATTTGTGACCACGAGTGATGCTAGCAGGAGTAGATGAAAACAAGATGGAGCTATCAATGTTCTCTTTATTTGTAATGATCTTGAATGCTTCAATAAGGTCTCCTCTTAATCTTCTAACTGCTAACGGATACAAATTTCAATTTGATGAGTCTTGTTTCATAAGGATCTGATTTAATACTATTCACCAACTCGGTAGCTCGTCTTTGTACCTTCTCTAATTTTTGGATATCGTTTTTCAAATAAGGGCACCAAGCTTGCACACAGTATTCAAGATGAGGTCTGATGTATGTTCTGAACAATATATGGAAGGCTTCCCAATCAATATACTCAAAGGTTCTTTTGATCAATCAAAGTTGATTCATGGCTTTAACAGCTGCCTTAGAACATTTGACTGATGCTTTACAATCATCTGTAGTCCATACTCCTAAATCTTTTTCATCATTAGCCTTCTGTATATTGCGTCCTCCAATTATATACTCAATGTGAGGATTAGTACTTCCCATGTTGAGAATTTTGCACTTGTCGGTATTAAATTTAAGTAGCCATTTTTCGGACCATACCTGTATCTTGTTTAGATCCTCTTGCAATTTATTTGTCATTGGATCATTTTGGTTAAAGGACTCAATCAATTTCGTATCATCAGCAAACATAAGCCCAAATGAAGAAACATCATCCAACAGGTCGTTGATGTAGATCAAAAATAAAATTGGTCGAATAACCGAGCCTTGCGGCACACCATTATAAACCATTAGCCACTGTGACTTCGCTTCTCTCAAAACAACTTGCTGTTGCCTTTCCTTTAAGTCCTGACTAATCCAATTTGCCATTTTATTATTTATACCATATGCCTTTAACTTCTGCATTAATTGCTTATGTGGCACACTATCGAATGCTTTAGCATAATCCAAATATGCAATGTCGACATTGTATCCTCTATCTAAAGCAGCCGTTGTTTCTTCTAATGAAGACAACAAATTGGTGAAACATGAGCGGTCCTTAACAAAACCATGTTGATGAGTGCTGATAAGTTTATACCATAGAGATAGAACAGGTTATACTGATTAAGATGATTAACTATATTATCTCTGATTAGGCCTTCTAAAATTCTGCAAGGTACTGATAGGTACTGATGTAATACTTATTGGCCGATAGTTTTGAGCTTGATTTTTCTTTCCTTCTTATATATTGGGCACACACGAGAACACTTCCAATCCTCAGGGACTTGACCTTCACTGATTGATTTCGTAAAGATTATAAACAGTGGTAGAGCTAACTCCTCTGCACATTCGTATAACATATATGGGTGTACTCCATCTACACCGGCAGCCTTGTCTACCTTTAGCCTTTTTAATGCTGCATACACGTCATCAAGAGAAAAAATTTTATTCCGTTATATCAACTATATTCTAATTCCGACGCAGCAGCTCAGGTGGTTCTCCCTTGGGCTCTAGAACAAAGACACTTTGAAAAAAGGAATTTAAAACATCATCTGTTTCAGCATCATTTGCGGTAAGGTTTCCATCCTCCTTTTCAAGCGTTGGAATTGTAGGTTTAACATTCTGCTGGGACCTAACATAACTAAAAAACGTTTTTGGTTGCTTTTTACAATTTTTCACAATATATATATATATATATATATATATATATATTATCAAACGATCAGCCCACAGGAGAAAATCTAACATTCCAAGGAGGAAAACACAATTCGTCGGGGGAAAACATAAATATTGTGTATTTTCCTACCGATAGACCTAGATAAGATAGTATAATACATACAAAAAGTATCGAAATGCATGCCATCGTGTCGGGATTCAATATTTCGACATTATTATGTCATCATCAGGCTGGTTATGTTACCGGTATATATCGGTATGTTAACTGTATAAAAAATAGAGATGAATTTATGCTGCAGTTTTACTTTGGACCCTAGTTTTGGTTACACTGCCAATATAAATATTCATTCCGCTCTACAAATACTGGATTTCCTACGCGTGCCTTTTTGTGTTCCATTAATGTGGCAGCAGTTGATTACTACAATGAGGGCGACAAAATCTACTGGCATTATATCTCCGCTCGAATAAGCATCCAGGTAGACTGAAGTTCCAGTCCCTAAACTTTGTCTTAATCAGCAAGAAATCTGGGGAAAAAAATCAATTTTGGCACCAATGGCGTTCCATATTACTTATTTGCTTGGCGTTTCATAGTAAAAAAGTTTCTCGACATAAACTGCCGCTGGTGGCGCTTTCCGAAATGTACTAATACTGTACTACGAAAAATCCAGAGGTGACGGAACTAGGGGGTGCTGTGTTATGGAGTAGGCTAATGTGTGACCGGAAATGGTCTGCAGTCAGTTGGTTTTTACCATGCGCCAGTGATGTTGCAGTATATAGTACAGCAATATGAAACTATTAGGCCTAATGAATGAATAAAGTTCAGAGTTTGTCGGGTAGTGAAATGATTATTTCACATTTTAAGTGCTCCCTAAATTCATAAGTGTAAGCTAAATTACGGTGATTAATTCAATTAGTGAAGATATGCAGAAATTATTTCGATTCCCTCTTTCCAAGAGGGGATGCAAAGGCTTTGTGAAAATGAGTACGCCGCGGTACTCATTTTCACAAAGAAATACACACAACTGGTTAGCTAACAATTATGTCAATGTTACATGAACACCTGGGAAGGAAGGTGCAATCACGTTGTTAACTAGCAAACGACTGTACTGTATGGGGAAGGGGCTGCTGATGTACTGTGTAGCGGGGGACGATGAGGCATAAGACTAGGCCTAGGCCTAACTAAGACAGTGGAATTATATGTGATAGAAAGTACACTTTCGGAAGAAATAAATTAAAATAAGAAGAAAAAAAATAACTTAGAATAATTCATTTGCAGAGGTACCTTGTTTAAGTATTATACAATGCTAACAATGCGGCTCTTGTAGCCCTGGCTTGGGCAAGGCATCCATGTGCAAAGCAGTGGTGTTTGTTTATCCATGAAAAAAGCACGCCACCGGGAAAGTTTGCCTTACCAGGAAAAGGTGACGTATCTAGCTTATGACGTATGCATGCTAACTAATGTGAGTTTGACGTCACCAAAAAATGAATATTTTCTATTATAACCAAAATATTAATAACTACAAAGTTTATGGGCGTAAATTCCCTTAATACAAATGAAGGGTTGCACAATCTCCTTGCCATACAAATTACAGCTCCCATTGACGTCTCAGTCGAGAAATACGGGTAGCTGAAGTTTTTCTCGCAAATCTGACTACAAAACCATATCCAAATTTCACATTCCACTTTGACCCTGAGTTGTGCTTCGCACTCGCCCCTGAGGGGTTCGTTCCGGGAACCCTGCGTCAAGTATTAGAGGCTTGCGGCAAATCTAGCATCCAGGCCGATGGCGATATTTTTCCGTACGAAACATTTGCATGAAACTCCACTTAGGCCATGGGTTGGTAAGGGGTTCACCGTGCACCCCCTCCCCCACAGTTAAACTTCCTTGGTATCATTTTGTTCCTACGGGCATATAAAACGAAAAAATTGATGTTAACAAGAAAAATATAGGGATGCATTGTATGTACTCGCGTCATTTTTAATGGTCGTTAGTGTTTTATGGTCAATACTTTTGGGGGGGGAGGGGAGGGGTAACATTTATGCCCATAACCTGTGAATTAAAAATCCCATCAACGTTATTTGGGTAGCAATGTGTAGCATATATGTTTCTTAATCATATGCAGTTTAAATAAAATATCCGACAATTATTAACGGCACTAGAGGTCAAAGGGTCATAGACCTTTTTCGAAAATGCACATTTTTTCATAAAATATCAATAAACTTAAGTGTCATATGTCTAATTTTTGATGTATTTGATACAAATTGTGTTTTTCTTGTAGTTATTAACATATGGGATACAAAAATTGAGGTTAACAAGAAAAAAATTAAAATGCATTATGTACTATAGTCAATGTTTATGATCCGAGAAATTTGATTAACAACAGTTTTTGGGGTAGTGGTTAACATTTATGCTCATAACTCTTGATTTACTGTAGTCAATGGATTTGTATGATGTTGGTATCAACATTTAGCCTACAGATTGGTCAGTCATTCAAATTGAAAAATTTGAAACAGGCAGAAATTGACGTAGCTAGAGGTCAAAAGGTCATTGACCTCCACAGAAAAGTTGTAAATTTATTCCCAATTCACTAACAAACATTTACAAATCCACAGTTGTGAGTAGATTTGATACCAATCAGTATTTTCTATTATAAATAAGCATATGGAATATAAAACAATGATATTATCAAGAAAAATGTATAAAATAATTATATGTACTACTGTCATTGTGTTATAATCTTCTTATAAAATTTGTAATCAACAACAGTTTTTTGGGGTAGGGGATAACATTAAATGCTCATAACTCTTGATTTACTCAATGGATTTGTATGATATTGGTATCAACATTTAACCTATAGATTGGTCAGTCATTCAAATTTAAAAAGTTTTGAAATTGGCAGAAATTGACGCAACTAGAGGTCAAAAGGTCATTAACCTACACAAAAAAGTTGTATATTTATGGGTGTCTATAAAACGTAAGGTCGGGGTTTCGAGTCTCCGCTGTGCAGATTTGCTTGTGTCATTGTAGTAGAGTCAAAATATGAAGAAAATGCACTTACCCCCAAACAATTGCAAGAAAACGTTTTATGATGGTTTTATGTACAATAACATGTGGGAAATAACATATCAAAAGTTGGCAAATATCGGACCACCGAAAAGGTTCAAAATATGAGGTAAAACAGAGATGGCCGCCAAATGTGTAAAAATGAGTAAAATCTACTCATAAATGTGGAATTCAACAATAATCTACCACTTTGAATGTAAATATTACTAAAAATAATAAATATTTTTCTAAGTGCATATGTCTTGAAGGTGTCGGAAGTGTTTTTAAGTGACATCATTACACATAAAATGACGTCATTATGTCAATAATGACGTCATTTTTGACATAATGACGTCATTTCATTTTTATATTAAATGCAAGTTTATTTTTTTAGGTGATGTGCATATTTAAGTTAATATAATATAAAATCCTTTTAATTTCAAAAAAAGAGAAAAGATCACGGTCAAATCAGCTTATAATAAACAAGGAAAATGAATGCATGCCCGCTCAAGAGTAATACTGATCAAACACTTAGCCAATCAGCATCTAGCTTTAGACACATTATTGAAATCAAACTGCCTTAACAAGATCGTCGATGGTCTGAATTCTAAAATGTGTGAATTATCTAATAGGTCAAAAACAAGCAAGCTGTGGCTTAACTACCAGAAAATGCTCGGAGTTGCTCGCAAGCTTATCAAAGCTGATCGTACAGGGTCATGGCAAACGCATATCCATGCTATATCTGAATGCTTACCCATATTTTCTGCTGCTGGGCACCCAAATTACTGTACTTTAAATCTGCATATCTCTACCGCCAGAAATGCAAGGCGTTAGAAACAAATAACCCTGTAGTGTTACAACAATTCAGAAATGGATTACATGTGACAAGACGCTCAAATCAGTATTGGGCTGGCTTTGGATCCGACTTGGTCATTGAGCCGACTCTAATGCGTTCTCTGAAGAGTACAGGTGGATTAACCAGAGGAAGTGGCATGACTGAACACCAAAGAGCCGTTTGGACAATGTCTGCTCCTATATCCTCAGCATATAAATATGCCATGCAGGACTTCACTAATATACACAACATTGTGTACACAACAAGTGTGCAACACAAAGAGGCAACTGTCTCGCGTATGAAAAGGGACAGGGTAGACTTGGAAAAACTTTCACCCAAACTTGCAGAACATTCTCCTTTTTCAGAGGAGTCGACAATGAGAAACATTATCACAGGAATAAATGCTGATAAAGACGTAAATGTTGAAGAACTTTTCACCATAGGTGAAGAAACAGTTAAAAATATGGAAGGACAGTTGTAAAATTTCATATTCATACAGACGCAAGAATAAGGCCAAGACGCTAGCATCAACTCGTGCTATCAAGGTGTCTGAGGATCAAACCATTGATCCAGCTCTCTGTTTCAAAGGTTATTGCTAGTATCGCAATCTGGGGATCTCTGCCTAGATGAGGTAATTAAATACGAACTGTCACCATATCCCCCATCTTTGTTTGAAGCAAAGCATATTTTGCGTAAGCCTGAAAAGGCACAACTTCTGAATGCATTACGAAACCACGTTACTTCATCAGACGCTGCAGTACATCGTTCCATCCCCAAAACGGATTATTATGTTCTTGATGGAGGCGCTCTTATCCACAGATTAAAATGGAGAGAAGGGAACACATACTCCAATTGCAGATACCTACGCATCTTTTACGCTCAAACTATATGGCCAGGCCACCATAGTATTTGACGGATACAATGGAGGGCCAAGTGCGGATCAGGAAAGGAAGATCAGCTTACAATAGAAGCAACTGGATGCAAAGTTATGGTATCATTGTTTAATGGGACCCAAACTCAGTCTCTCATATCCTTAAGTTACAATTTCCTTTGCAAGAAAGTGGTCACAGCAAAGGCTTTTGTAAAACCTGAAAAAGTGCCTCCAACAACCTCGGCCACAAAATTTCACTCTCGGCGAACATATTTGCACATCATGCAGTGGAATGGCACAGACAGTGGTATGGATCCTGGTGAATGGGACTGGGATATACAAGGCGACAAACTAGTTCCAAAAATGATGGACAATAAACCAGCACCTGACACACTACTCAAAATAATCCGATGCAACTGCTCTACAGGATGTAGCACAACCAAATGTAGTTGCAGAAAACATGGGCTGGAATGCACTGCAGCTTGTGGACATTGCCAACTTTCCAACTGTGACAATATATCACATTATACATTTTCAGATGACGATGACGAAATTGAATATTGACAGTAAAACAGCACTGTAATAAATATCCGTCGCTTCTACAAACAAGTCGGCCTACTGGTAACAACTTTTCGTTTCGTTAATTTAATTCATATTGCTTTATTATTCATAGTTCTCTGTTCCACTTGATGACTTTATTTATGGGATTGTGACTCTGTGGAGATATGATTGTTAATATCCTGGAGGGCTATTCCCTCAAAGTAAAGGAAAGTGCACCATTACGGTCTAGTTACCATTCATATCTATCAGCTTTATTCGGTTTTTTTTCCATTTTGTTCTCTGCTATGAATATTGACATTATTCACTATTTACAATATCCAAATCATGGCTCCGCAAGAGTGCTTAATAGCTGTTATAGGTATTGACTCCATTTTGAACTCTATATTTTATTAAAACACTGCTTGGAATCTTTTTCAATAAATGGCACCGGTATATTCTATGACCAAGAAAACATAGCCACTGAAAATATCACTGTAGAATCACTAGTTTATGATTTATATTTATACAAAAAAACACATAACGGCCATTTTGGATGCCATTTTGAATTTGTTCATTATCGATCAAAACATATTCTAAGTCTTCTAACAAGTTTCTTGGCCCATAAACATCGGTTTAGAGACAAAAATTGCGACTCCAAGAGAAAAATGCCAGATTTATAGCTATTTTTAAGGTATTGGCACCATTTTGGCGGCCATCTTGGAAAAACCATTTTCCGGTGCTCCGATTTTGCCAACTTTTGATATGTTTTTCTCTAGACCTCATTCTACAGAAAAACATCAAAAAACGTTTTCTTGCAATTTTTTTGGGGTCACATGTCAGATTGACCCTACTATTGGGCAAGGCACTTTAGCTACATTGCTTCAGTCCACCCAGTTGTATCAATGGGTACCAGCAAACTGCTGGGACTAACCTGCGACGGACTAGTGTCCCGTCCAGGGGGAGTACAACTCTCATCCGCTTCACACTACAGAAACTGGAGATAAGCTCCAGCCCTATGAGCCCCAGTGGCTCGGAAAGGAAGGATAAAACGAAGACTGAAGACCCAAAAACGAAGACCCCTATTTTTTCTATTTTATTTTGATGATAATGAACCTGGCTGACACAAAATCAAAGTTTTGTGACAGTTCCAAAGCGGCAGCCATAATGTTGTTCCATGGCTGGCGGCAGAGCGCGTCGTGGCGCTGCTGCCCCTCCAACGAAAGTAAGGCTGGCCTAGCGGTACGCGTATTTTGGGGGCCTACAAAGGCCTTGAATATTTCATTCACAAACTTGTTTCATGTTAAAATAAACAGTAGGAATGTTGCATAGTGATGCATATGTGCAGCATCGGTCATTTGGTTGTGAAACCAACATGGGATGGATGAAATAATTAAGGGTCTTCGTTTTATAGACACCCTATATGGATGTTGTAGTGAAATATATGTAATGTCCTGGCAACGCTCGTCCGGGGTTCTCGATCATGGCGCGTGATCCAATAAACACGAGTACCGATAGTCTGTGTCCCGTGTGCTATTTATGAGTCCAATATTAACATTTAGAAAACCCACAAGTGGCAACATGGTGTCAGAAGTGTTGTAGCACCCATGATCGAAGTGAGGACCGTGAGAGGTGTAACATTTCAGAGTTATAAGAAGAAACCGTGAGCTCGTTAGGCCGGTGAGCAGTTGAACGCATCGTGGACCGCCTAGCGAAGCAGAATTCATGACTCGGAGCCTAGGCCTAAGCCTAGCAATAGGAGCGGTATTATATTTTGAAGAAATCCGCCTAAAGCACGCTAATACTTCCTGTTGTCGCCTATTTTTGGTGGATTGAGTAGCTGGAAGTAGGTTGGCACGTACTAGTGTGTGTATTTGGATAAAAAAAAAATACAGTACAGTATAGAGAAATGGCCTCATACTTGATTCCAGCTCCTTCGCCCATGAACTTTAAAGGGCCTACCGAAAGTAATTGGAAAAACTTTGTTGAATCATACACAGATTATGCAACTGCAACAGAGCTAAATAAAAAAGATGCAAGCATCCAAGTTGCAACACTGAAATCATTGATGGGTTGCAAAAAAGTACTGAAAGGGGTAAAACTTTCAGCAGAGCAGATGGCTGACCCAAAACAACTATTAGCTGCACTAGAAGGAGCATTTGTGATAAAACACAATGTATTATATGAAAGGTTTCAATTCCATTCTGCAACACAGCAGTCTGAGGAATCGATAGAGCAGTTTGTTGATCGTCTGCGTCACTTGGCAGCCACTTGCAAGTTTGAAACATTAGAAGATAAGATGGTCCGAGATAGGTTGGTTTTAGGATGTAAAGATACTGCATCAAGAGCACGGTTATTCAGAAGGGAGGATGAGTGCGACCTCAAGACAACCATTGAAGCCCTGAGAGTGAATGAAGCTACAAGTCAGCAACTAAAGATAATCTCAGGTACAAGTGAAGAACAAGTTCACTATACAAAGAAAACAAAACAAAAATATTGCAAGAAGTCTCAGTATAAGCAGCCTCAGTATAAACAGCCTCAGCAAGATATAAGCTGGTAATAATACAGTGCAGCTATTGTGGAAAGAAACATGCAAAAAGTAGACATGTATGTTCTGCTTATGGCAAGAAATGTACAAAGTGCGGAAGGTACAATCACTCTAGTGCAGGGCTTGCCCTAACTTTTTTTGGTAACTAGCCCACTGGGCTAGTTTACTAGAGATTTTACTAGCCCACAGAATATTTTACTAGCCCACAGACAGGAAAAAAATTTGTTTCAAAATATTTATTAGCGACAATTAAATTTTAAGGTTGATTTGCAATTTCATAATTTCTGTAGCATTGCTGTTTGAGCTACCCTCTCAAAATATTGTTGAATAAATAAATAAAAAAAATCACCATGCTGCAAAATCGACTCTGGTTATAACATGGACAAATGAGCCTGTTTTACATCTCCCTGGTTATAACTTTGGCTTTCTAATATAAGGGGCCAGAAATCAATCAAACCAATGCATCTGTTAAATCTTTAGGTCTCAAGTCACTCACCCCCAATGGTAATAAATCTTGCTTAGGCTACCTAGGCTAGGCTAGGCTACCTAGGATAGGCAAGACCTAGGGCCTAGGCTAGCCTAGCCTACCTATAGCATTGAAGTACTTATTAACAGTTGAACATTTTAAAAATATCATTATGAGAAAATAATATGAATATAAAGTAGTACATTAAATTAAATGTTCTAACTACCTAAATTAACCAGATTGAACGATCAAACTATCTTCTAATCTATTGAGAGAAAGATAACATGCCATCCTGTAGTGGTTGGTGAATGACTTGGGGATCATCTTAATAATTAAACACTCACGCATGAGAGCTGAAAGCTAGCTATAGTGTATTCTCTATGCTGCGGTTTGTCTCGAAAGTACCGCTTTTTTCCCCTTTTTTTTTTCTTGCTAATTCTCCACTAGACAACCGGGCAACATGTGGAGTAAATAGGCTAGCCCGGAGCGGTTTTAACTAGACATTGTACGCCGGGCTAATACTAAATCGAGCCCTGCTCTAGTGTAGTGTGTAAGACGAGACAAGTGCATCATGTATTAGATGAAGATCAAAGATCATCAGACGAGTACGAGGAATTAAACGTGGTTATTGAAATACCAATTAATAAGTTAGGTAATGATAAGCACTTGCTAGCCACAATGATTCTAGGAGGAAGTGAAGACTATCAAAGAGAAGCACGATTTCAGATCGATACGGGAGCCTCATGCAACATAATACCTAGTCATATCATAAGCAAAATTAATCACTGCCTTGAAGACACTAAAAAGGTGCTAAGAATGTATGATGGCAGCATCTTGAGACCACTAGGCAAGGCCAAGCTCAAGGTGAACAACCCAAAGAACAATAAGAAATATAAAATTGAGTTCATAGTGGTAAAAGATCCGAAATGTGTACCAATAATAGGATAAGAGACAGCACTAAGAATGCAACTGCTAAAGATACGAGCTAAAAATGTAATGACACTGCAACAACCAGAAGCACAAGTTCAGCCACTAACTCTTGAAGACTTAAAAAACGAATTCCCAGATACATTTAATGGTACGGGATGCTTCGAGGGTGAATATAAAATTCACTTAGATGAAAATGTGAAACCTGTAGTTCACCCTCCGCGAAAGGTGCCGGTGGCTTTGAAAAACAGACTAAAAGTCACATTGGATGAGTTACAAGAAGAAGACATTGTGACTAAAGTGACAGATCCTACTCCATGGGTGTCAAGTTTAGTGCTTGTGGATAAAGGGAATAAACTTAGAATATGTCTTGATCCCAAGGATCTTAACAAAGCCATACAACGGAGTCATTATCCAATGCCGACTATTGATGATATTTTACCAGACATGCACAAAGCACAAATTTTCAGTGTGTTGGATGCGAAAAATGGATTTTGGCACGTACGTCTAGATTATGAAAGCTCTTTCTTAACGACATTTAATACGCCATTCGGTCGATACCGGTGGAAACGGATGCCGTTTGGAATTAGTAGCGCACCGGAAGAGTACCAACGTCGACAAAACCAACTTCTAGAAGAGTTACCAGGTGTCAGATCGGTAGCCGATGATTTATTGGTTTTTGGTAAAGGT
This sequence comes from Anneissia japonica, assembly GCF_011630105.1. Lineage (NCBI taxonomy): Eukaryota > Metazoa > Echinodermata > Crinoidea > Comatulida > Comatulidae > Anneissia > Anneissia japonica. The sequence continues at coordinate 771,643 of NW_022726379.1, forward strand.
GATACCATGCAAGAAGCAATCAGGGATCGCAATGACAATTTAAGAAGACTATTGCGAAGATGCAGTGATAAAGGTCTTAAACTTAATGAAAATAAATTAAAGTTGGGTATGAAAGAAGTCAAATTCATGGGCCACACCATCTCAGATATGGGACTAAAGCCAGACAGTGACAAAATCAAAGCAGTTATGGACATGGCTGTGCCAGCCAATGTGGCAGAAGTACAGAGGTTGCTGGGATTTGTCAACTACTTAAGCAATTTTCTTCCTGGTCTCAGTGACATGTGTTTTCCACTACGTCAATTGACATTGAAAGATACAACTTGGTGTTGGTTAGAGACCATACTGCGGCACTGGAACAGAAAAAAGGCTGTAACTAAGCACCCAGTGTTGCAGTATTTTGATCCGTCCAAAGAGCTAGTTTTGCAAGCAGATGCTTCTGAATCCGGCTTAGGGGCAGCGATATTGCAGGACGGACACCCACTGGCTTATGCTAGTAGAGCACTGACGGACACTGAAACCCGATATGCTCAGATTGAGAAGGAGCTTTTAGCTGCATTGTTTGGCTTAGAGAAATTTCATACCTACACATATGGTAGACATGTGAACATCCAGAGTGATCACAAGCCTTTAGAAATGATCCAAAAGAAGTATTTACATAAAGCTCCAAAGCGGATACAACGAATGTTACTGCGCATGGCAATGTATGACTATAGCATATGTTATACTCCTGGGAAGAGTATGTATTTAGCAGACACGCTGAGCAGAGCTTATTTAACAGAAACCGATGATACTGTTAATGATCAATCAGACATGGGAGCTGTGAACATGATGGAATCATTAAATTTGGAAAATGGCACACTGAAGTGTATTACCACACTCATACAAGGTGATCCAGATATGCAAGACTTTCAGAGAATAATCATGAAGGGATGGCCTCAAGTTAAACAAGAGGTCCCAAAGCAGCTTCACAACTACTTTGACTTGCGGGATGAGTTAGTTACACATGACGGCCTGATCTACAGAGGAGAGCGACTGCTTATTCAACCTGCAACACGGAAGAATATGATGGAGCAGATCCATGCTGCTCACCAAAGGATACAAGCAAGTATCAGAAGAGCACGAGAGAGTGTCTACTGGCCAGGAATGACAACCCAACTCAAAGACTATATAGGGAGATTTGAAATATGTACACAACATTCGGACCAACAGCAAAAGGAGGCGCTCCAATCACATGAAGTTCCCAGGAGACCATGGTCTAAAGTTGCAATGGATATATTTTTTCTAGATGACCGAAATTATTTGATAACTGTAGACTATTTTTCAAATTACTGGGAAATTGACTACTTGAAGGATTTGCAGTCAGAGACGGTCATAGGAAAAGTGAAGAGTCAGTTTGCAAGACATGGAATTCCTGAATGTGTTATATCAGACAATGGAACACAATTCACCAGTGAGCTTTTCAGCCAATTCTCAAAGAAATGGAATTTTCAACATAAAACCTCATCGCCAGGATATGCCCAGAGCAATGGCAAGGCTGAAAATGCAGTTAGAACAGCTAAAAGGCTACTAAAAAAGGCAAAAGCGGGTCGAAAGGATCCTTATTTGGCGATATTGGATCTCCGCAACACACCGGATCAAGATGGCAGTAGCCCTGTACAGAAGTTGATGAGCAGACGTACAAGGAACCGGTTACCAACCACTTCAAAGCTCCTGAAACCAAAGGTAGAAAAAGGAGTGTTTGAAAACATAAAGAGAAAGAAAGAAAGACAAGAGTTACAGTATAACAAATCAGCTAGAGACTTGAAGCCACTTCAAGTTGGAGATAAAGTCAGGATATTCCGATTTCACGACAAACAATGGAACTTGGAAGGCAAGATTATCAGGTGCTTGCCCAACAGATCATATTGTGTGAAACTGAAGAATGGGAAACAGCTGAGGAGAAATAGGAAACATCTAAAGAAAGTATCTCATGACAACAGCAACTTCAGTGATGACGACATTGCTGACTTGGATGACCCAGTAATCCATCCATGGCCAAAAGCACAAACACCAAACCAACAAGTGCATGAACCACAACATCAGAAACAAGTGGACCACCCTACTACAGAAACCTCGTCCGTGAAAACCAGAACGGGAAGAACAGTGAAACCTCCAAAATATCTGAAAGACTATATGCCATAATATAACACTATAAATCAATGGACAATATGACTAAATATCTTTATAACAACAGTAGACCATGCTGAACTCTTGCACGAAAATGTTTATGAAATAAAAATATGGAATATAATCACTAATAATTATAGAGAAGAATGACATGTTATGTGATTTAATACTTAATTATCTATAATTCATACAAGTTTAAAATTATATATGTTGAGTTACTTAAAGTTCAAAGTTAAAGAAGGTACACCATACAGCTGAATAATAACAAGACTCATAATAATAACGTTAGTATAGATTTAATATACTCGCATGGAATACAATACATCTCAAGATATTTTAATTTAAAAATTTCTATGCTCAAGTTAATAATCTATATGTTACTGCAAAATGAGCAAGTTAATTTAAAAATTATTTTTGATGATTTTGGACATTTTCAAGGAAGAGTACATCTTTAACTACAGTGTACTGTAAATTCCATAGTTAATCTTCAGAGAACTTTATTTTACAAAATGAGCTAATTAAGTATCTTATTGTTTTCGTTAAATTAGATTGAGTTTAAATGTGGTTATATTACGCTAGTTTGAAGGTTTACTGTAAGCCAAGTAGTTACACTTACTGTATATCTTCATGGTCGACATAAAGAACGTCGCTCCATAAAGAGGGCCTCTTCACCCCATATGCCTAAATACAGAATTCACGAAGGCGGAGGAGTCCATTCTTTTTTCTCGTGCTCGAGGGTGGGTTTCAAGGAAACTTTACAAACGTGTGAGGTCAATCAACATTTGGTTGCTCAACTCAAAAGGGAAACTTGTAATGTTCGTTAGAAAAAAAAAAATCTATATTTTATAATAATAATAATAT
>NW_022726379.1:775185-783805 GCF_011630105.1 Anneissia japonica
TATATAGGCAAAGTGAAAATAAAGAAAAGCGGATTGATTGATAAGTAATACAAATTATTAAAAATGGTAACACAATATGGCAGAGATATTACGTACCATAGGACAAGACCATAGACTTCTTAAAACTGTATTTAAAGCTTGAAATAGATATATAAGATCTAATGGTAGGGTATTCCAAAGTTTGGGACCAGCATGCAGAACAGAGTTTTGTCATGCATGTGTCAAGTTCGGTATGTAATTATTCGACGAAAATTTATTCAAATCATAGACATTTAGAACATTAAATTTGTAAAACAGTAGTAAGAGTTATATAATACCCCTGCACAAATTCGGAGAGCACGCTTTCGCCATTTAAAGAAATCAACGGATGTTGTTTCCAAACTTGTCCAGGGGCACAGGGTTGTTCATTTTAATTTTTATCAAATATATCCCATGAACTATGTTATATGCACCAAAGTGGTAAAACATGATGTTATAAGCTGTATAAACTGTAATAACATTTGTCATACTCATTGTTGCAATAATTTCAATTGGATACACTTTGACTGTGCAGGTACTTTATTCCCATTTAATATGATTTTAGATAATAATGAATTTCAACATGAACTCACATATTTTTTCCATGACCATAAGGTTATTTTTAATAGACTGAAATCTTTGATTTTAGATCCTTTTGATCTTTCATTAAATAATAATTAACAATAATTCCTTGCATTTAGAAAATAATGAAGAATATAATTTTGAATTAATTGATATTTTAATACAAAATATACCAATTTATTTTCATCAATTAGCATTTTTAACATGAATTGCCGTAGCCTTGTTAATTATTCCAATGATATAACTGATTTCATGCAGGATATTCTCTCTTGCATTCATCAAGATCTAACAGGACAGGAGGTGGTGTTGCCATATACCAAGACCAGAGCCTTCAATAATTCGCACACAATTCGCACTGACCTTTCTACTATCATTTTTTCAACTGCTGAATCTATTTTCATTGAAGTTAACGCTGAGCATAAGAACTTATTTCAGGTGTAGTATAATATCGTTTACCTGAATTATTATCTTTAGTTACTTTTAATCAGGGAACAGTGAAGCTTTTAATAACAATATATCACTTCTAGACAAAATAATTAATGATAAAATAACTTATATTGCGGATGACTTTAACATTGATTTACTTAAGTGTAGCACCCATAAACAATCTTCTGAGTTTCTAAGTAATAATTTTCATCCCTTTACTCACAGACCCACCAGAATTACGTCTAAAACTGCCACCTTTATTACTTCCGCCAACGAAGTTGGCAGAAGGTTACGTCTTCACCTGGTTTTTTATTTAGCTATTTATTTGACTTTCGGCATATTTGTTGTGAACAGCCTGCAGCCCATAATTTTTATCAAAAAGTCGTCAAACTTGGCCACAATATTTCAAGATCTAGAGCTGATTAAATTTGAAAGGGTCATGGTCAAAGGTCAAGGTCATAATGATCGAAAAAATGTTTGCCGTATAGATGTGTGTGACGTTTGCTTATACGAGCTTGCATGTAAAGTGTAAACAAACATATGACCATTTGATACATGTGAAAACAGTTTGGTCCGGTGGTTAGAAATCTCAAGGAGTCTCCTTTTTTTTTTCATTATTTTTTTATGGGACAATCAGGGGAAATTGATACTCAGGAGAATTATGTTGTGGACAGAGATATGCCCTCTCTGAATGCCCTCTAGTTGACAATGTTTTTAGTAATAACATTCAAGACAAAATTTCTCCCGGCATTTTATATTCTGATATATCTGATAATTTTCCTGTTTATTCTATTGTTCATTCCAATATTTCGCGATTTTTATTTAATAATGATATTAAATAATGTATATTTCAGAAAAATTCATGATCATACTATTTCCTCTCTTGCTAATAATCTTCTTTGCACGGTTTGGTCTGATGTTTACAACACCTGATGCTTACAATGTATTTTCCAACAAATTTTCCAAAATATATTATACTCATATAAGAAAAATAAATGTAAGAAAAACATACGCAATGAAAAGAAACCATGGATAACTACTAGAATTATTAAATCGATTGGCATAAGAAATAGACTTTATAAAAATATACCTTAAATAAAAAAAAAACCCCAAAAAAAAAACAAAAAAAAAAAAAACAATCGGACAAAAAAAAAAAAACAAAAAAAAAAAACAATCGGACAAAAATAAGTATGTAAAGTATAGAAATAAATTGACCAACTCGTAAAAAGCATTACAATGATAAATTAATTCGTATGAAGACAACAATTTTTAAAACATGGCAAACCATTAATTCTGTTTTTGGACGTAACAAACATAAACGTTTTCCATCTTTTTTTCTCCGTAAAGGATATAATATTATAGATTCATTTACTGTTTCTAATAATTTAATTGATTAATATTTTTAAATATCGGACCTCTTTTTTTCTCCATAAAGGGTTTAATATTACAGATTTATTTACTATTTCTAATAATTTAATTGATTAATATTTTTAAATATCGGACCAGACCGTGCAGAGACTATTAGGAATCCCATTAATCAACACTTTTCTTCATATCTTAATGCACCTCCTAAAAATATGTTTTTCTTTTTCCAATTACAGAAAATGAAATTATTGATATTGTTAAAGACAATAAGACCCCAGATTTTAAAGAAATATCCAATATGGTTATTAAATCTATTTTTAATTTAATTTCCAAACCTTTATGCCATATCGTTTACTTTTGTTTTGCGGAAGGAATTTTTCCTAACAATCTCAAAATAGCCAAGGTGGTTCCTATTTTCAAAAAAGCTAACCTCATTTATTTAATAACTACAGGCCTATTTCTTTATTATCTTGTTTCTCAAAAATTCTTGAACGTCTAATTTATAATAAACCTTTTGATTATTTATCCAAATTTGAAATTTTACATAATCGTCAGTATGGTTTTAGAAAATTTTATATTTCAGACTTTGCTTTGATTGATATATATGATCAAGTTACCAAAGCTATTAGCAATAATACTTTTACAGCTGGTATTTGTCTTGATTTGAGCAAGGACTTTGATACAATTGATCATGCGATTCTTTTAAATAAACTTGAACGATGGTATCTGAGGCCTTCCTCTGAGCTTATTTAGGAGCTACCAAGGCAATAGGCAACAATTTACTTCATTTAATTCTTACAACTCTCATTCTTCCAGAATTGGTTGTTGTGTTCTGCAAGGATCTATTCTGGGCCCTTTATTATTTTAATTTATGTAAATGATCTTCCTAATTGTTCATCTTCCTTAAATGTTGTCCTTTTCGCTAATGATGCTAATATATTTTTCTCACATAAAAATATTAACAATCTTTTCGAAATTATTAATAACGAATTAATTAAGGTCTGCAATTGGTTTAAGTTAAATAAACTTTCCTTCAATGTATCTAAAACCAAATTTATTCTCTTTAATTATAAAATTTAAAAAAAATGATTCTTTTCTCATAAAAATTGATAACAATATCATTAATCAGGTTAATGAAACAAAATTTCTTGAAGTAATCTTAGACTCAAAATTATCTTGACAACCCTACCATAATAAAAATTCAAATATCATTTCTCGAAACATCGATATTATGAATAAATTTTAAAATGATTTTCCTCAACATGTTTTTTTAACCATATATAATACATTAGTTTTACCATACATTAGTTACTGTAATACTTCGTGGGCTACTATAATCGACAAATTGTTATATTTATGTCCTTGGACAGGTATTAAAACAACGAATATTGACAACATCTGTGCAGTGTCATCACGTTTATAACATACTAAACCATTATTTTATAAATTCAATGTCCTTAATGTTTTTGACCTAAACAAGTCACAAACACTTACTTTCATGTACCGTTTCAAGAACAACACATTACCCAAACATATTTCTTTCTTATTTCCAATACAACAGTTCCAATATTCATAATTATAAAACTAGCTTGGAAATATATATCCTCTCTTAGAAAAAAAAATCTATTATGGGCCTAAACATTGGAATTCCTTAAATATTTCCTCTAAATCTTTGCCTAATATTTATTCCTTTAAACATAAATTGAAAAATCTCTGGTCTCGGTATATGATAGGTAAGCCTTCTGTTTGTGTTTATGCATCATTACATTTCTGTTTGTCTGTTTTATTTACATCGAGATTACAATTATATACAGCCGAAACTAAAGGTATGTGTGTATGTAGGTGTGTGGGTGTGTGTGTGTGTGTGTGTATGTGTGTGTGTATGTATGTATATATATATATATATATATATATATATATATATATGCATATATGCGTGTATAAATGTATGCGTGTGTGTGTGAGGGGGATGTATGTATGTGTATGTATATTCTTTCTCAATATTTAATACTTTTTGCTTGCCATTAATTTTAAATTTAGAGACATGAATAAAGAGACTGAAGAAATCCAAACATATTTATGATGTCTCAAAAAATATTTTATGGAGCAGTGTGTATTTAAACTTAAATTTAATGTCAAACCAGACTGCCTGTGATCATTCACATAATATGTGAATACAGTTATTTGTTCGCCATCAAATCTAATTTTATTTTATTATACTTTTAACCGGTGGCCATGACTTGTAAAAAAACAAACTTATTTTGGTTTCCATCCACACACTTATTTATTCGATTTCTAATTTACAGTATATATGATTTTTTTTTCTACTTTTGTGATATATCAAGTTTGCATTCATTGTACTTTTTATGTTGTGTGTGGAAAAACCAATACAACAAACAAACAAAAACCTCTTTCCTGAGATGAATACAATAGGTAGGGTGTTGGGCGAGGGACATAATATTAATTAGTCTGAATGTACAGCCAGGCAAAATTACTTATCGATATTTAAAGATAATTTTTTAACTTAAACCTGTTGTAAATTTTAATTAACTCAGAATTTAAGATTGAGAAAAGATTGTGTTTATTTTTGTGGGAAAAGAAAATATTTGTGTCGTCGGCAAACAAAACGAAGTGAAAAATATTGGAGCAATTTAAAATATCATTAACGTAAATTGAAAATAAAGAACCTAGAATGGAGCCTTGAGAGACACGTATTTAATGCGAGAAATGTTTGAATTAATTGTGTTAACGGAGGTAAATTGATGTTTATCGGTAAGATAATATTTCATTAATTTAAGAGCAACGCCTCTGATACCATATAGCTTTCGAGTTCTTTGGTAAGTATATTATGATGGATGATATCAAAGGCCTTTCAAAAACTTCCAACAGTATATTCATTGTTCTTGATTGCATTTGTTATTTTGTCATAAAATGTCTAATAAAGCTAGGTGAGTTGAGAATTTCTTTCTAAAACCATATATACTGCTTTGAGTAAATTATGTTGTTTGTTCAAAAAATTATATGATTTAAAGTGAATCAATCGTTCAAAAATTTTAGAAAAGCAAGGTAACAAAGATCCATATTTTTTATTAATAAAAAACAACCTTGGCAATCTTAAAGGACTTGGGGGAAATGGTAGTAATAAACAAAGAATTAAACATGTGATCGAGGGGATTTGAAATAGAATTCAAAATGTTTTTAATAATAGAATTGGAAAATTTATCATAACTAGAACTTCTATTTTCATTAAAAATGGTAATAAATTCATTAATGGAATTGGGTTACGAAAAAAATCCTATAAACTGGAAGAATTGTAGGTTTTTACTCCGACTGGCTTGACAATACTATTTCAAGGGTCGGACCAGTATGACTAGAATAATCATTGAAATTTTGTGAAATAGTCGTGGTATCGGTTATAATTGAAATATGAAGGCAAGGCGGCTTTAATTTTCTTTCCAAGGACAGAGTTAACGGTTTGCCAGGTGAATTTATTTTTGTACTAACTTCTGGTAGAGATACGAATAAGATTATTTAATTTATTACGATATTTGCATATTTATTTTTATCTGATTCTTTACCAGTTTTAATATATTTTTTATGCAACTTATTCCTAGAGTCAATAGATGTAATAATAGCATTAGTGATCCACGGTTTGCGGTCTACGGAATTTGCGCCTGTAACGATGTTTTAATATTTTTATTTATCACATAGGCCTAATTAAGTTTATCATGGAATACCCATAAAGCAAGATTAGGATCGTAGTTAATAGAGTAAATGTCAGACCAGTCGGTTTTGAGGATATCCTAGTTTAAGGCGGCTAATGTGTTATCATGAATTTTCTGCAAATAAATATACTTAGAGTTAAGTCGATTAAGGTAAAGGAAACTGATAAATGATTCAGGGAAAAAAAACAGTGAAATATGCCAGAAATTCCATTCTTGATATCATTGCAAAACATATTGTCAGTAAGTGTAGCAGTCGCTTTGGTTATTCAGGTGGGGCCTGTTTATTAACGGATACAAATTAGAATTAAACATAGCGCTGAAGAATTTTGTGTGGGAATTGTATTACATAAGTCATATTAAAGTCACCGCATAAATAAGACATTTTATTTCTTTATTGATAGTATTAAGAATAGTAAAAAATATTAATATTAAAAGAGTCTGAAGGGAGCTCGGGTAAACAGTAAATTGCACCCAAGATTACATTTTTAGGTTTTGCATGAATTTCGATAAAAAGAGATTCTAAGTTAAACGAGATTCTGAGTTAGAAAAGACCAACTAAGGTCACTGTAGCTGCCTCAACGTAGCAGCTTTAATATGCAGATCAATAAGGACACTGAAACGATTTTACTGGCTTCGGCTGTATCATTTATTCTATCTTTCTTGCCGTCATATCAAGCCGTGTCGTAAAATTTTGGCAATCAAATAACAACAATCATAATTATTAACATTCAGAAAGTAGCAATACAATCATAAAACTAATTGATTAAATCATCATTAAATCAAACTTCAGGCTTATGTAGTTATTTATCATATCATTATCAACACTAGCCACACTAGCGCTATCAAGCGTCAGAATTCTAACATCAAATACGTCAAAGTCTCACGAAATCCCGCCTTTTGGCTGCGGTGAAAAGCAAGAATATGTGTATTAGACCCCGTAAATGTGAAAAATTAGCGGTTGGAACATTGAATGTTAGAGGAATTAGATCGCATTTAAAGCAGAAAGACCTAGCCCTGGATCTAGAGCGATACAATGTGCAGATACTCGGCGTACAGGAAACGCACCTGCAAGGCACAGGTGTTATCGACTTGCCTTGTAGCGGGAATCTCAAATACGTTCTTTTCTACACGGGATCGGACAACAACTCACACCATGGAGTCGGTATTGCTATCGAGAAGGGTTTGTGTGCTAAATTTAAAGGTTTTTCTGATAGAACGTGTATGGCTACTTTTAGGATTGATGAGAAAGCAAACAAGCCAAGGTATGTTCATTTTATCTCAACTTATGCACACACACTTAAGGTGAGCGAAAATCAGCCGGTACTAAGGGAACAATATTATGACGAGCTCGAAAGCATAATAAATAGCGTTAGTAGTAGAAGCTTATTAATCATCGCGGGGGATATGAACGCCAAGACCGGGTCGGGGTACCATAATGGTTTTTCGCTTTGTATGGGTAAATATGGAAAAGGCGAGCTCAACAGTAATGGGATAGCATTGTTGGAGATGGCATTAAGACATAAGCTCACACTTACCAACACCATGTTTCAACACAAAATGTCTCATCGCACAACTTGGGTGCAGCCTGCCAGAATTAAACCGCACAATGATAGGGATGGTACGCCACGTAGAAACCCCTATAGAAATCAAGTGGACTACATAATGGTTAGGAAAAAGAATGTAAACTGTATCACAAATTCTAGATCCTATAGTGGTATTAACGTTGAAACCGACCACAGATTAGTAAAAACACAGTTTAGGCTGCAATATGTTAAGATGAAACCCAAAAAGGCGAGCCGAGTATTAGATGTAATGAAACTTACCGATACTACTAACCAGGAAAAATACAAAGCTAGAATAACACAAAAACTAGACACTCATAAGTTAAGCAACACTGACATACTTAAAAAGTGGGGACATGTTGCGCACGTCTGCAAGGAGGTGGCTAAGTATGTAGTAGGGTTTAAAACTAAAAATAGGGTAAATGACATCCAAAACAATGAAATTATAAATCTGTCTCAGAAACAAAAGAAACTGAGAATTGAAATTAACGCGTGCAAAAGCAATGACCACAGAAGTAACCTGAAAATCTGTCTCTTATACACATCTAGATGTGTATAAGAGACAGTTTGTAGACAACACGGGCTCGGAGACATTTAAAAAATAGATGATTTACATGATTCAAAAACAAGTTTAACATTAATATTAAAGCAATAATTTTTTACTATAGAGTTGATTTTTCGTTGGCAACAGTTGGACAATGGTGTATAAGGTAACTTAAAATAAAAAGGTTGTGTTTGCGTTTTAGGAGGATCAAAAATGGTGGGCGATAGTTTTCTGTTTATACAGTTATGCAGGCCCATAGGCAGGGGGGAGGGGTGCAGAGGGCACGGACGCACCCCCCACACATTCTAAAAGGTCCACTTTTTAAAACCTATGATTTCACAAAATCGTTCCTAATAATCACAAAATGCTATAGCATGCATTGCATTATATATTTGCTA
>NW_022726379.1:784340-786564 GCF_011630105.1 Anneissia japonica
GCCAACATCAAGAAGGAAACCAGATTTTTCACACACGGGTCTATGCACGCACTTGCTCAAAAACGCACCGAATGGCGGAAATTAGTGAAATGCGCGATGTCTAACGACGACTAGCGTTCAAGAAGAAGTATCAACACTGCTGCATCCACAAATTATATCATTATTAATCATCATAAATTTAGTATATTATTATTATGGTTTTCATATGTAAGTCGTTGTATTACAAATAATTTCATAGTCAAATGTAGGTCCTAGTATAGAGAAATATCATAGTTAACAACAGTCTAGTAACAGTAGTATCCTGCTGTGCTGCTCAATTAAGCTGTACGACGACTTTCACTGAATCATCGATGAAGGAATTTTCAAACACAAATAACTTTAAATTTAAGCCTAGAATGCTTACAATGCAATATCAGATAAAATAATCAAATGGTTCAATATAGCAGTTGTCATTATCAATACAATTATGAGTGCGAGAAATATAGTAAAATCATCTTATTTCTTGAATATGTTCACATGGAATGATCTAACAATTAACTAGGCCGGCGTAGGCTACGCCTACATATACAGTAATACGTATACCCGACTCCGTGAGAACTCCATACAGAGCAAAAACTATACAGTACCTGACATAGTTAAATAAAAAATAGATAAGCCGTACTAGTCTAATATATAATAGAAAATATAACTCAGGATATTCAGTACTTTTATGACTAGTTTATTTATGACAGTACACAAGCTTTCGTGCACACAGTGCACTTCTTCAGGTGAATGTGAAGTTAACATAAACTTGGTGTATAGACCTAAACAAGTTAATTATTCAAGCATACAATTAAGACAAGAGGACTAAAGCATAAGCAATAAACAGTATAAAAATGAAAAAACAGGTCAGGGGTCAGAAGTATTATCAAAGTCAGTGAATATAATATATAATAACTAATATGTGTAGTAAAAATAACCGTAGTACAGTATCTTAGTATGATGCCCAGACTTAAGAAAATAAAAATAAAAAACGATTAGACAAATAAGAACAATAATGATAAACAGGAAATATGTAAATGAGAATACATTCCTAACATACTAAGCATAGGGTCCACAAGGGTCGTGACAAAGTGCGAGCCAGCGAGTCATGCGAGCCAATGCGCGAGCCATGCGAGCCAGCGAGCTATGCAAGCCATACATTTTAAATCTTTTTTTTTCCGCTGAGGAGCTTTGCCTGTGTAATCCAGTCATGCACGGTACATACACTTTTGGACTTTTTCGAATCGTCGATCCGAAAGTATGCAGCACTGATAGAGATGTTGTTAAAATACAGATATACATATACATACATACAGATATATATATATATATATATATATATATATATATTGTATTTATTTATATATTTATTTATATATATATTATTTTATGTATACTGTATATATTTATATATTTATTTGTATATTTATATATTCATTTATATATTTGTTTGTATATTTGTTTGTATATTTATTTATATATTTATTTGTATATGTATTTATATACATTTATATATATTTATATGTGTATATATTTAATTATATAATTTTTTAACTTCTTTTATATATTGTTTGTATATTTATTTGTATATTTATATATGTTCATATATTTATTTATTTATATTTATTTGTATATATATATATATATATTATAACTTCATATATTTTTATATTTTTATTTGTATATTTATATATATTTATATATATATGTATATATTTATACATATATATATATATTTATATATATAAATATAATTATATATTTATTTGTATATATTTATTTCTATATATATATATCTATATATTTATATATACTGTATTATTATAATATATTGTAATTATTCATATATTCTTTTATATATTTATTTGTATATTTATTTATATATGTTTATGTATTTATATATTTATTTGTTTATATATTTATTTATATATTAATAAATATATAAATATATATATAAATATATAAAAATATAGAAACATATTAATATATAAATATACAAATAAATATATAAATATATATATATATATATAAATATATGAACATATTAATATATATAAATATATAATATATATATATATACAAATAAATAAATATATAATATATATATATATACAAATAAATATACAAACAATATATAAAAAAATTTAAATAATTATATATATATAAATAAATATATAAACATATAAATATATAAATATATATA
>NW_022726379.1:786649-788574 GCF_011630105.1 Anneissia japonica
TATATATCTGTATGTATGTATCTGTATATCTGTATTTTAACAACATCTATCAGCGCTGCATACTTTCGGATCGACGATTCGAAAAAGTCAAAAGTATATGTACTGCGCATGACTGGACTACACAGGCAAAACTCCCCGGGGTGTTATTCATTTGCATCTACTAGGCCAAAGAATATAGGCTAGGTCTACGTGTTTGCAAAACTGGATAACCTGAAAAAAAAAAATAAATGTATGGCTCGCATGGCTCGCACATTGGGTCGCATGACTCGCTGGCTCGCACTTTGGCACTACTCGGTACACAACCGGCATTAGAAGAAGCTAAAAATGGCGGTCAGTGCGTTTTGCTCTCTAAATTATAATGGAATTAAACTTAAGAATAACATTACCAGATTAGATAGTTATAAAATACGTGAAGCTAGACAAAGAGAAAGGAAACAATATAAATTATAGATTTCTTCATTAATAAAAAACAAATGACGTTGTGTCCGATTTCATGAGCTTGAGTAATATTGCTGTTCACTTCATGGTCGGATTCAGATTATTTTATGCGATTTTAATTGTGTAACCATCCACAACTGCAGCAGCGATGTGAGTATGTGATGATGATGTCATGTTTCCTGGGTCTAGGCCCGTTGTCCGTTAATGTTTCTGCGTTTCCAAGGCTGCATTAATCCCAGTGGTGGATTGAAGGAGGGAGGGGGTAGAAAAAAAAGAAAATTGCATTCAAAGTCTGAGAGTGTCATTTCCGGCCATCTAGAGGTGCCATAATCATAAATTTTCTTACCTCAGCCCCAAATATGGGTGGGGCTGAGGTCTTACAGATGAGGCTATGAGATAAGCCAATAAAAAACAGTTATCCCTGAACCTGAACTGAAGCCTTAATTACCATATCCTAGGGTATAAATTGGGGTGGAAAATAATATTTGGGGAGTTATTCCTTCCATCTAAAGGACTGCCATGAAGTCCTGGTTGCTTTCACTATCTTCCTTACTTGAACTATAGATATGTGTGGTAAGTCTGACTTTTAATATGCATTAACCTATTCTACTGCACATTATAACCACACTGTTTAGGAAGAACATATTATTTTTCTGGATGATCCGTCCAATCACAAAGCAAGAGAAAGTGACAAAGCAAATCTCAATGAAGTGCTAATAGAATTTGTGTCACTTTTAATGGATGTTATAAGTGATTTAAGAATATCTCTTTCTCTTGAAGGTTTGCATGGCAATTATCAATAATAAAATAAATTAATAATTATATTGTTGGTACACCATGTGTAAGAGTATGGTTTTGAGATAAACATAATGGTGATTGTCACGCAGTGACATTGCTCTGACCGTCATCGGGAAAATGAGAATATTTATTTTTGTTAACCGAACCGGACTTTGATTTACAATAAGGAATGAAAATTGTACGAATTGTGTATTTTTATGAAAATAAAGATAATCTGTGTATATTGCTCTGAAAATAACCATGAAAAAATTATGTACACTACTCCATATTTTTATTTTGTATTAGATATTCATATATCATATATAAAATTTGAAAAAAAAAAAAAAAAAAAAAAAAAAAAAAACTGCACATTCTACATACCTGCTCGAATTATTCGGCGCTGCAATTGAAGATGCAGGAAACATGTGTTGTTCGACAATCAGGGAGCAAATGTAAACGATGAATTAATGTGTGATGACAAACGAAGTAATAATAATAATAATAATAATAACTTTCTTCAACAATGATATGGAAACAGTTGTATGTTGTAAGAGAAAAGGAAAACAAGCCATTGTTAGGATCACAATTGGAAGGCAGGCCTTGTCTCATAGTGACCCTTGATAATAATAATAATAATAATAATAATAATAATAATAATAATATTAATAATAATAATAAGAACATGATTTTATATTTGTATAATCCCTTAA
>NW_022726379.1:790412-813018 GCF_011630105.1 Anneissia japonica
TATATATAATATATATAATATACATATAATATATATAATGCATTTATATGAATATATATATAGCATATGTATGTATATAAATAGGCCTATATATATCTATGAATAATAATAATAATAATAATAATAATAATAATAATAATAATAATAATAATAATAATAATTTAAACTTCAAATGTACATGTTTCAGAAAAAAATCCACGTTAACGGGAATAATAATAGGCGAAATTTACCGAATTAAGTTAATTCTGGCGGCCATTTTGGATTTTGGTGGCCATCTTAGATTTAAGACCAAACTGTGGGTGGCCCTCGATTGATCGTGAAATGTTTATATTCCAGATGACAAATCCCCTGAAAAAACATCGACATTTGAACCAATAAATAAGCTGCAAATTTGGAATTTATTGTATTTTTTGCGGCCATTTTGAATTTTATTGGCCATTTTGGATTGAGGCCTATTTTTGGGTGGCCTTCGATTGATCTTCAATGGGTTATGTACCAGGTGACAAATCAACTGAAGAAAACATAGACATAACCGAATAATATGCTACATTTCTCTAATAATTATGATTTTCAGTGGCCATTTTGGATTTTGGCGACCATCTGGGATTTTAACTCTCTGTGGCCCTTGATTGATCTTGGAAGGCTTAGGTCTGAGGTGACAATTCCACTTATAAATATGCTGTATATCTCTAATAACTTTAATTTTGGCGGCCATTTTGGATTTTGGCAGCCATTTTGGATTTGAGGTAAAAATCTGAGTGGCCCCAAGTTTATTTCAAATAGTATGGGGTCAGGATTATAAAACCGCCGAGAAAACCATGACCGGAAAAAATGGCAGTTTATCCTTGGATGGGCCCTGTCTAAATGCACAACTTGGTGCTTTATAGCTGCTCTACTATAGCAGTTAATTAGGGTCTTTCAATATTCTAAGGATTTAAGTACTTAGGAAAATTTTTCATACACGTGGTTGACATGTTATGACATTTGAGGTAAAAATGGAAATTTTTACATTAGTAGGTGAAACGTTACTACATTTGTGGTTAAACAGATTTTTACATTTGTGGGAGATTTTTTTTACATTTGTGGTTATTTTTACATTTGTGGTTGACATGTTATGACATTTGCAGTTATTTTGACATTTGTGGTTATTTTTACATTTGTGGTAGATTTTTACATTTGTGGGCTCTACAGACCCCGACCCCTTTCATTGATTCATGGAAAAAAAGAATACTTATGCAAATACTCAATTATTTTTTTTATGTATGTATACATACATAACAGTCTTATTTACTGTAATAAAAATAAGAAAACATTTCCTGACGGTTTTTAAGAGAGGAAAACATTTTGAAGAACTTAAAAGTAATTAAAAGACATTTCAGAAGCCGGGAAAGCTCATTTCCCGCCATCTAATAATCAAAATTTTCCCGAACCTCCTCCCTCGTTCTCTTTGAGTTTCATCGATTCATGGTGAAAAGAAGACGCATATGACTGCTCTTTTTTTTTTTTATGCGTATACACACATTGGCTTATTTACTGTAATAAGAATTAGAAAAAATTACCTGACCCTTTGCAAGAGAGGAGATAAAACCTTGAATTTCATTAAAAGTCACTTCAGAAGTCGGGAAAGCTCATTTCCCGCTATCTACGATTCAAAATTTTCCCGGTGGAGGACCTATACACATCTAGATGTGTATAAGAGACAACCTTTTTTACTACCTTTTAAATTTGAAACCAGATCCGCCACTGTCTGTAATTGAGTTTTTTGTTCCTATGTTACCCAAATAATCTCTAAAACTCACAATCAAGATTTTGATGATAAGTATTTCATCCCCAACAAACGTTTGGGATCGTGTTTGTATTGGTTTTCAACTGATGAAACATAATCTGATTTGGATTTTCGAATTTTACTCGTGCATTTTGTTTCTAAGTGAACGATATTTATTAAAAGGTGTTTTGCTGCCATGTTTATCGGATAAGTGTTGTACATAATCACGGTCATACGTAAGTCTAATGATGTCAAGTGTGATTCATTTAATTTTATTTAGCTTAGGTATATAAAACTGATATACAAGATAATTGTTGACATCGTTTAATGGTTAATCTGATAAATAAAATACCCCATCTTAGTAACTATCGAATGTTCTTTCTTTTTTTTTTTATCATTTTATCATTATTTTCAGTCCAGCAAATAGCTGGCTCTTCAAAGATGCCTTCTAAGAACATCTAAAAATTAAAAGTGAAACAAAATGTATTGTTAAAATAGTATTAAAAAAATCGGAGGGACCCTGCTCTTAACCTCATCGGTGGTATACATCTTACTTGACATGGTCAGTCAATTTGAATGCGTCAAGGGCCCCGACTGTACTCTTGAACTAGGGCCCCTCACAACCTACGCCACAGTATCAAGTCTCACTATCCAAGCATGTAAGTATTTGCCTGTTTAAATTCTCTGCAGATATTTCAGAACTATTAATGTGGTGTACCGCAACATTAAATATACTATATTGTCGGTACGTACTATGCGTAAGAATATGATTTTTTGAGATAAACCCACTGGTTAATTGTGTTAAAGTTTCTGTGACATGGCTCTGATATTCATCAAAAAAATTAACTTTGATTTACAATAAAGAAGGAAAACTGTACGAATTGTACCACAGTATGTATTTTATGACAATAAAGATAATCTGTGTCTGTATATTGCTCTCAAGATAACATTGAAAACAAATATACTCTATGCTTGTTTACTTTTGTATTAGATATAATCATATCAATCTATAGAATTTGAAGAAAAAAAATATTCCAAAAAACCTAAAGCTGCATATACCTGAGCGATAGGTGGGGCTGCAATTAAAGATGCGCGCACCAAACGTGTTTTGTTCGACAATGAGAGAGCAATGTGAACGATGAATTAATGTGTGATGATAAACCAAAAGATGAAGAATTTTAATAATTACCAATTAAAGCACATAAACACTACTGAGCTTAGACAAGAGTCCATACATAAATAACCTACACATCACAAAAAAAACTGACTTTGATCAAATAAAGCAGGGTTCCGGAAATTATGTATGCGTCCAGAAAGTATGGGACGCCCAGATAACAAGGGATGGGGTGCTACAAATTTAATAGGTGTACCCATGAAAATTCACTTCACAATATTTTCGAGAGTCTCCCATTGATTTAATAGCGCCGTTTTAAATCATCTTTTTTTGGCAAACTCTAATTTTTCTGCACTCTTATCTGTTTTTAGTTTCATTTTCATTTCCATTTTTCTACTGCTTACCTTTGCGTTTAAACAATTTGTTTTAGTCCTGTTCTTTTTGTTGTTCAGGAAAGAAGGAAAACCTGAACAAAAAACGATCGTTATTCCGGGTATATTGCATTTAGCTTAGGCAAAATAACGAATGCTAATCTGTAGTATACAATTGTTATTAGGAAGTAATATTAAGTGATTAAATATAAGTAAACAAGAAAGTTAAACGACGGCGATACGTAATAGAGTAATATTCTGCAAAGTATTTTTAAGTTAAATATTTAGTGTTTAGATGCTTAGTCAATTCAATGTAGGTCTTCTTTCTTAAGATCTTCTAAAGTAATGTTGCCATCTTTCTACTCGCCACATGCTCTAACATTACAGCCACAAAAATATCCTCGTGATTGTCAATCATACGTGTACTTGCCATTTCCATTTTAAAGTAACACCATTTACTCTTACCAAAGTTCTTGGTGACAACTATTAACATTTTACGACTATTATATAAAAATATTGTCAGCAATTGCTCCACCAACTATAAAATCCCGGAAGTCAAAGCACAGACGAAAGTTGAACTCGGTAAGGCTGACTTGAGTACCTAAACAATGTCTTTGCTGTTGTAGGGGACCAATGCGTCATATCGAACCTGTACGCCGTCAATTTGTGGTGGACACTCATTTTGTAGTCTCTCGTATTATTTTCGGAGCAGTCGACGCAGATTCCTGTATCATATACTATACTAATTTGAGTAAGGAAAAACAGTTTATGCCGATTTACTGTCCAGATGTGTGCACAGCTCTGGAAGAAATATATCGTAGCACCATTCATTTAAATGTCTTATCATTACTGGCATATATTGAGTTCCTATTTGTGTCCATTAAAATATCGTTTAAAAAATTATTTTACAATAACACGAGTCTACAAAATATTTGACGAGGATACTACACACTACAAAAGCAACACATGTGAGAATTCATTATTCATATTACGTTTGTACAGTACAGTGAAAGGAGCAGCAGATTATTCAATATGTGGTAGGTAAGTGGAACGTAGCAGTGTGGATTATACAAACGCGTATATGTTGTTTGTTCAAATATATTATAAAGTGACAATGTTAGTCACTAATATACTAGTAAGTCAGTACATGACGAATAAGAATGTCTACATCCATCACAACATTTTAGCATGTATTCCATTTTAACCATATTCTACATCAGTAAGCATCTCTTACACCTGCTTTAATATTATATTCAAAATTATTATTGGCTCATGTTCTTTATTTCAAAGTAATAATTTGATTTTCATTTGCAAAGGTCTTTCTAAAATTATAGTTAAAGACTGTCCAGTATTCAATTTTATGCTTTTAGAATATTATGTTATATATGGCAATACAACATATTAGAGTGCTTTACCATTTTTGAGGAGGGCGGTATACAACTCCCCAAGGAGAGTATTCAATATACTTGCTCTGCAGAAATATTAATATATTTCTTGTCTTTGCTTGAGATATTTTTCGGGAAGTTCATAAAAAGAAGTATTCTCTACCAAAGAAATCCAAGGAAAACGATTTTTTGAAATATATTGATTTCTATTACCTAAATTTTGTTCGTGTAAAAATGATGACAAGTACCCATTTGAAGCCCGCGCCCAATGGTCATGTGGCTTTGGAAGCGGGAGCCCAGAACTGGGTGAAACGATGTCAACACAAAAGGAGAGGCGTATGTTGAATCACAGGATATATACAAAGCGTTAGTAAAATTTGTGCAGAGCCAACACATTAATGGCATTCAACGCATTAAAAACTTGTGGAGAATATATATAGATTCGCAAAAAGATAGGGTGAATCTGTTAACACAAGCAGTAAACATCCGAGGTAGGAATGTCCAAGTACATGATAAAAATCCTTATCTACCATATGATGTAGACTCAACACGTGTACTGACTAAAGATCTACCGCTATCAGTTGCTGATGAAGAAATTAAGAAAACGCTCTTGCGTTTTAACTGTAAAATTACAGGAAGTATACAGCGTTTGAAACTAAGAGTAGATGGTCAACTAACAAGTTGTCTGAATGGAGACCGGGTACTCTATGCGGAAACCCTTAAGACACCTCTACCAAGGTTTATAAATATTAACAATTTCAAAACCAGGTTCTTTCATAATGGTCAGACGGATGATAGAGTGAAATGCTCAAAATGCTTAAAGAACGGCCACAACGCTAACAATTGTACAAACAAGCTTGTCTGTTATGCTTGTGGTCTAGAAGGGCACAAAAGAGAGCAATGTATGATTCAGGAGAAAAATTAATCCAAGAAATGTGGGAGCGAGTAATAGAAAAGAAGGGCATAGAAACAGACATGAAAGATGATTCGGGATCCAGTGAGAATAGCGAAGAAAGTAGTGATGATGATGATGATGAGATTGAAGAACAGGGCAGAAAAAAGGAGAGTCACAAGAAACAAGAAAAGATAACACACTTCATGAAATCACCAGCACCATCATCTGAACAGCAAGGCAAAGCGAAAGTGAATGACAAGTACGAGTCAAAAGAACAGTCCGAATCAGAACAAATTTCACCCGCATTACCAGGCACTAAACGGAGAAGAAAATCAAGTAAGAAAAATACTAAAAAAAAGTAATACATTAGTAAAATTTAAAGTCAATTGTGTCAAGCAAAATGCATTATGATGATTGAGAAAATAGTTATGGTTTTTTATTGCTTTTACATCAACATGAATAAAGTAAGTTTTCATTGTGTATCCATAAATGTGAGGGGTATACGTAACAAAATTAAACAAAGACAAATTTTTAAGTGGTGTCAAGATCCAAAAGCAGATATTATACTGTTGCAAGAAACGCATCTTACTCATGAATTAACTAATACATTTAATGCAGTATGGGAGGGTTTTTGCATTCATAGTACTGGTTTTTCCAAATAGTGCAGGAGTGTCTATTATATTTAAAAAGGACTTCAGCTTTATTAAACTTAATGAATATATTGATAAAAATGTAAGATACGCAATTATAAAAGCAGAAATACAAGGTAAAATATATGTTTTTGTCAATGCTCCGAACAATTGTAAATCAAGGAGTACATATTTTAGAGACCTGAGTAATGTTATTTTTAGTATTGTTAATTTAGACGAAGACAACATTATAATTGGTGGTGATTTTAATTGCATCATGGATAGAAATTGTGATCAAAAAAATAGTGCGGTTAGAAAAGAAACATCTGTGTTTACAATTAAAAATGTTATGAAGTACTTCAATTTAAAAGATGCTTGGAGGAATAAAAATCCTCATAAAACACAATTTACCTGGCGTTGAAAATGTAGTAAAATTTATAGACGGCTGGATTACTGGTTAATTTCACAAAATCTTATTGATGAAGATGACATTATGTCATGCGATATAAGGCCGTCTATCCTAACGGATCACCAGGGAATCTCGTTAAAGATTGGACGAGTTCAAATTATAAGAGGGCCAGGATATTGGAAATTAAATAATAGCCTACTGGATAATATTGACTATCAAAATTCTATTATAAATATTATTCAAAAAACACAGGCTAATGAAACAGACCTTAGTCCCAAATTATTGTGGGAATTAATAAAAGTTATTTCCAATTGAATAATTGTAGGTTTGTAGGAAAAAGTTATTTCCAAATTTTAGCAAATGGCTACGAACGAATGTAACATAATAAATAATATAGTTAAGTCTAAAACAAAATCTATTTATGCAAGCTTTATTAAGGAAAAATCAATTCCATCTCAATCTACACGCAAATGGGACACGTTTTTCAACGAAGAAATAATTTGGAGTGATGTTTCTGTCTCTTATACACATCTAGATGTGTATAAGAGACAGCCCTTAAGACACCTCTACCAAGGTTTATAAATATTAACAATTTCAAAACCAGGTTCTTTCAACTTAAAATGTATATGAGAAATTTATATGGTGTTATTTAAAAAAAATAAGAAAAAAAATTAAATATTAAATGTTTATGTGTGTATGATAATAAGGTACGTATGTATACATATATATGTATATGTATATGAGTGGATCTGCACATTGTATGTGTTCTAAATCGTATACACAATTCTGAATGGATGCACTTTTTCAAAAATTGTTTTTGAGATAATGATTTAATTTAGAATGTTAACGTAAATGATAATGCACGTAAAACCGAAGTTGAACAATTTAGTCAGCCATGGTGGACTGACCCCCATATCATGTGCAATTTAATTTTAATTTCCTTGATTCTTGATATTTTTTATGTCGTTGATGACAAAAAAAATGTAAAAAATAACAAAAAGAGAAAGAAATAAAGGTGGGTGAAATCCCCACAAAAGAGAAAAAAAAAATATTGGAGTGCTTTCTTTAGCTGACGAAAAGGTGTACAGAGGTTGGGCAAATATTAGCAGTTTTTTTTTTCTTCTTTAGGGATGGTGGTGGAGGTGGGGAGGTTATTTATGAGAACAATTTTTAGGCTAATATTATTGTGGGCTTTTAAGTCTCTCAAAATATGGGAGGGTAACAAGGCAGAAGACGGTTACCCAAGTCATTAACTCTTATGTTATTTATACAGGAGTTTTCTTCTTTCTGCGCCCCTCCTGTGAATATCTGGACCCCGCCCCAGTACCTCACAGCCTAGAAAAAGGCCGCCGAAAGCGGCCTTTTCGCGAGTCTATCAAAACACAAATGCCCTAATATAAGATAATAAACTTAAATAAGCTAAAGCTAAAGATGCAAGTAGAAGCCAACAAAAATTCAATTTAAAAGATCATATCCCATACGTTGTTTCGATTATTGTGTATACAAAGTTTTATTAACATGTTTTCGTCTTTGCTAATTGACTAACAATTTCAAACAAATTTATTTTCACTTTCCATATTATTATTATTAATAATAATACTATTATTACTATTATTATTATTATTATTATTATTGTTATATAATATTATTAAAATATATGTAAATACACTTTCAAAGTTAAAGAAGAGAAACTTTCGAGTGTGAAAAAATAGGTGCCTTAAATGGAAACTTACAAGAAATGGATTGTTTTGTTATTATTGAATTTCAGACAATATTTAGTGCCGGTTTCTTCTACATAATATTCCAATTAGACATTTATATAAAATGTAAATAAGGTCAGATGAATCACAGGTTAGGGGCGGTTTTAAAAATAATATTAGTATTTGGAATTGTAAATATATCAGAGGTGCACATGAAATTACATACTTGGCATCTGAATTTACCGCATTTCCAGAAGAGTGAGAATTTTTAGTAATATGAGAGAATACATTTCGGATTAGGAGGTTGTCTTTTGGCTAGTAGGGGAAGGTCTTAAGAAAAGTTGTCAAATTGAGTTATCTTTATGAAGCAGTTTTAAGTTTTCGGGTAAGAGAGCTTATTTTGAGATGGTAGTCAAGCACGAGTTGAATTCGGTTATTATCAACTTTGGGTTTAAGAAGGAATGGTCAGAAACGGACTGAGGCGTTAAATACAGGAGATTGAATAAATTTAAGGGGATAATCATTGTTAAGAAAATGGCTAGTGATTATGCCAGATTGCTGTAATAATACGTAGACACTGATAAAGACAAGGTATTAGGGCTTAAGGGGGAGCTGTGTCACTTGAAACAATTCATGGTTATCAGTAGGTTTAGTATAAAGAAGATTATGTTAGGATGAAAGTTATTAACATGGGATTTAAATATTTGAGCTTCTATACGATACGTAAATTATAAAACACTCATTCCTTGGTTCTTACCTTATATCCCACCGGAACGTGTATATGATTATAAATAAAACGACTAAGAACGCTAGTGAACAGCAGGTACCAATCACAGCAGCTATTGTAATATCATAGCACCTTAGAGAGTTCGCATCAAAGCTAACTAGACTATTTCCATTCCCGTTTTTACACGTAGTGTGCTCGAGTTCCACAAGTGTTGCATTTGTTTGGTTAATCCATTTACGGAACCATACCAAGTCACAATCACAAATTAAAGGATTGAACATAATTCCCAGCAAACTCAACTTGGTCAAGTTCTGGAAGCCAACCTTTTCACTTATTGTCGTTAACGTGTTGTTGTGCACAAAAAATCGCGTAACATTCAGTGAACCAAGAAATAAATCAGAGGGAAGTAAACCTATGTCATTTGACTTAATATCGATATTGTTTAGGAACGGAAGGTTGTGAAATAAATTGATAGGTAGTTTACCTATCTGATTTCCGCCAAGAGAGATTGATTGAAGTTGAACACAATTTTCAAACAAACTTTTTTGGAGAGTTTTTACAACTGAATGCTCGATATATAAACTTCGTAAGGATACCAAATTACGAAACCAACTCTTACGAATATTAACTAATGCACGATTGAAATTCAGCTTTAGGGCCTTCAAGTTAACTTGGCTATCAAATATATGATCATCCATTAAGTACGAGGATAAGCTATTGAAACTTAAATCCAGGAACTTTAGTTGAGTGAAGGGCACCAAGCTTTTGTCCTTTATTTTGGCGATATAATTTTGGGTCATATATAAGTCGATTACATCCACAGGAATTGATGATGTAGGAATATCATTCAATCGTCTCTTCCTGCAGTCACCTTTGTGCGGAAAGAACACTGAAGGTGTGCTGTATTTGCGGCAGTACTTACAAAGGCATTGGTCGGGGCAAACTGTGGTATTTGGTGTTTGTGTACCGTTGATTTGAAACGGGTTGTATGAGTGGCATAATTGCTTACCTATTTCTTCCTGCACCGACATAGTTCCAATTGATTTTAGATAAAATAAGCCGAATATTAATAATCTGAACATGTTGCGAGCTTCTCAGGAATATTCAAATAGGAAACTGGTTGGCCTATATTATAGGTTGCAAGACTTTCAACCAAATCGAACATATACTGTACTGTTACTACCCTATTCTGCTGAACATTACAACCAAAACTGTTTGATGATCCTTCCAATCACAAGGAAATGAAAGCATGAAGCAAACCGTAATAAAGTGTTGAGAAAATCATTTTCATTTTATATATTTATACTGTATAATAATTGCTCGCTAAGTTCCATTAAGCAGAACATGTACTCATTCCACATCGATTACTTTCGTATGATATTCAATCAGATGTATATACACAAAATAAAAAATGTTTTTTTTATGTAGATTCCTTGCAGAAAATTTTTGATAAGTCAGAACTGATTTTCTTGACATGAAATTTTCAAATACAATAAGTAATTAAATAAAATAATTAAGTAATTGTATCTAGAGAAAACAATAATGCATTCTTTTTGATAACATGAAAAATAATAAATATGTTCTAAGTCAACCAAATTATTTCACTATGATTTACATTCAACTAATTGTCTTACTTTTCCAATCTTAATAATAATAAATAATAAAAATGTATTAGGAACTACAGTTTTCCATCAGTGACACACTCAATGGAAGGTGCGTCCATGCAACTGTCTCTTATACACATCTAGATGTGTATAAGAGACAGTACGTAGACACTGATAAAGACAAGGTATTAGGGCTTAAGGGGGAGCTGTGTCACTTGAAACAATTCATGGTTATCAGTAGGTTTAGTATAAAGAAGATTATGTTAGGATGAAAGTTATTAACATGGGATTTAAATATTTGAGTGTGCCGTATTAATACAAATCAAATTTTATTTTGTCATTAATGTAATTTTTTAATAATCTTGTACTTGTAATTAATAATGATTTGATAATCTTAATTATTTTGTAAATAATATTTTTTATAAAATTAATTGGTAATTAATGTAATTGAATTGTCAATTTTGTACATATATAATATAAATTATGATCTCTTTTTTATTCTTAGTGGTTTATTTTTTTTTTATATCTATTCTATTTTTTAAATTTTATTTTGTATTTTTTCTATTTTTAAAATTTAATTGTAATTGAACTGTGAATTTGAAAATAATGTTAGAATTTTTGTGTCATTTGTATGTTGTTTCTTATTGTAATTATAGTCGTTTCAGTCTTGTATTGCTGACTGTTTTTTTATGTTTTTATAACTGAATAAAATAAAATAAAATAAAAATACAACTACCAGTAATTGTAACATGTTTGGTGGAGATTCCTTATATTTTTTTTGACGAAACCTTTTGACAGGCCCTCACAGTATCATGGTGCAGTCTGGTTTATTGTCAAAAGCTTCCCAGCGTGCTTGCTGTGACACTGCTGCTAGCCACACATAATTGCATTATGGGAATTGGTGAGTAAGGATTTAGTGAGTGAGGACGTGTCGTAACCGAGCTCCGTCGATATCAGATTTTTCGAACTCCCTATTGGATTGGATTGGATTTATTCGGTGTAAACACCAAGGATAGCCCGCGAAAGTCTAGAAGAAGACTTATTTAAGTGGGGCCCTTCTGGTGGTAATTGGGCAGTACACCGGGAGAAAATCCCCTACTCCTTTCCGAAGAGTGTACTGCGTTATTTAACGTGCACATGGGCCATAATGCACACGGGACCAACGGCTTAAACGTCTCATCCGAAAGATGGTGCGCTATTTTAATTTGTATTTCAGCCCTCTAGTTGAAACACAAGGAGAGAGGCAGCGATGGGACTTGATCCAGGGACCTAGAGATCTAGAAACCGCGACAAAGCCTATGCCACGTTAGCTTGAAATTCCAGAGCTCCGACCGTCAGCTTGAAATAACTGAGCTCCGTCGGCGTGTCGACAAATATTTTCTGAACTCCTTCAAGCAAGCAAATGGAGGAAATAAATCGAACGGAATTTTGTAATATATTTTAGACATTCAATTTTAAGTAAAATAGGCTGTCCATTAGGCAAAAGTGAGTGCTACAAGACCAAAATCAAAAATAACAAAAAAAAAAAACTCCGAAGCCACGTCAGCTTGAAATTCCCACGACCACCGACTTGAAAACCGACACGTCGTCGTCGGAGGGCCCTGCGAGTGGAACTAAAAGAAATGTTTGTTGACATTATTAATAAACGAATTGATGAAGGAATATCGCCGATTAAATGTAATTCAGGTATCGAGAACATGGAAACTGAATTGAAAGGGAAACAGAATCAAATAGGCAACATGGAAGATGAAATTCTAAGGATGGATAGATATCAAAGGGGATTCAATCTACAGTTTGGTGGAATAACGGAAGAAAAAAAACCCCACTTTATACTGTTAACGACAATACGGCACCAAATAATATATAATTAACTGCTGTATCTATGAGTGCGCATTGTGGGTGTGTGCATGTGTACGGGAGGTGGGGGATGTATGTGAATGCGAATGGTTTATGTTTTTATAACATTTTGTATGTATTTAAATTTGATAAATGTAGGATCACGGCAAGTCATTTATTGGCGGGGTAGCCGTTATAATAACATACGGTACAAATTCCTTAAGGTGTTAATTAACTGAATACATTTATTCTACGAAATATATGTTTTCAATTGCAAATGTTGATATTATTGATGAGGATGAAAATATAACTACACTAGGAAAACCATTACTTTAATATTGATTAAAAAAAAAACCCTTTCCCAACTGCACTAGGAAAACCATTACTTTAATATTGATCAAACTCTCTCACTGCTACTGGTCGGGTGCAGACGTACAGCAATATCGCTCTCTAGCCTCATTGAAATCGTATTCGAACATTCATTCATTGGGGGACACAGGCTGCTTCTCCGTTCCAATAGATAGCTATAGGAAAGGCACTCCTTGAGCCTAGCGAATTGTAGCGTGCTATTGTATTTTAAAGCTGTCTTAACTCAATTGGAAAATTAGGGTGGATGTTAAATGCTACGTTTCTAAAGGTGCTAAAGGGATACCGTTTGTTTGTGTTTCCCGCCAAAGCTCTACGTGAATAAAGCCTTTCTCTGTGCCTGAAACCATTTTTGCTTCTTTTTTATATTTTTGAGTTTTGGTGTTTATTATATTTTGTTGACTTTGAAGCACAAAACTGTTGAATATTAACGTACTTTTAATTTTGTGTGTGACGGCACCGCATAATCGATTCCCGGAATGTTCCAGGCTTACTTCATTTGCATCTCGTGTTTATGGCATCACTAATCGACAACATAAAACAAAATATTTTGGTAGTAGTGTAAAATATTATTCAGGTTTTACACATTCTGCCACTTCCAGGCCCGAATTGACAATTTATGGTGATGTAGAGAAGGATCCTGGGCCACAACGTAACAATGTAAATGTCAGGAATCCAAACAATGTCGGTGGCAGGTGTGCTAAAAGTAGCTTTTATTATCAGAACTGTCGCAGCATTAAAAAACAGATGGATGTTTACAGCTCTGAATTAGCCAGTCATCTTATTGCAAAACGTTATCAATTCATTACATTTAATACACTTACAGAGACATGGCTTAATCCTAATGTCTCAGATGCCGAACTTGAAATGGACGATTACACGCTCTACGGGAAAGACCGGATAGGGAAAAGAGGTGGTGGTGTTATGCTACTTGCCTCTGACAGATACGGAACTCGCAGAGTTACCTAATTGGAAGATAAAAAAAACTTATGTTGGTCGAAGTAAAATTCTCAAGTACAAAGAAGCTCATGATTAGAACTTATTACAGACCTACTAATCAAGGCCCGGATTCAATTGAAGTTCTTTCGGCGCTTCTAGATGAAACGATGGCCAGATGTCCTAGTCATAGATTCGTTCTTTTAGGAGATTTTAATTTACCTAAAATATATTGGTCTTCAAAACCACCTATTGCACCACCTAAAAGTTGCGGTGAACATTTCCTGGATTTAATTATTAATGGACAGCAATTTGAACATTGTAACTATAACGTAACTTGTAATAACCACGTACTTGATCTTGTACATTTTAGTCAAAACAATGATAAAAAATAAATCTTGTTTCTGATGTTTATGTTGGTGAAAACATTTTTATTTCTGACCATGAGTCAATAAAATTATCTGTTTGTAGTACGACTCAATCACATGAAAGTGACCTTGTCATGTATAATTACAGGAAGGTAAATTTTAATTTAATTGATGAAACCTTTAGTCGTATTCCATGGAATATCCTAGATCTTGCTAGTAGTATTGATGATAGTGTAGAAATGTTTTACGACTTGGTCAGCGCGACTCTGAAAGATCTTGTTCATGTTGTGCGCCCTAAGCGCAAACTTAAGTGTATGACTATACACTTTACACAATGTTGTTAAAGAAGGAAAAGTGTTTTGTAAAATAGAAAAAATGCGCTTCTACACAAAATGTGGAAGCGTTTAAAAAGGCCCGAAGTGAATTAAAAGCAATGACCAGGCAAAAGTATAATTCTTCCTTAGCCAAAATAGCTCAAGAATTGAAAACTAATTCCAAATGATTCTGGTCTTGGATGCGTAGGCAAGTGTAAAAATATACCACCATAAGTGCGCATACTGCTCAGGCGAAATCTAATATTTTTATTAATCATTTTTCTTCCTTTTTTAGCGACGCTGATGACCCATCGGTTGGCTTTCCGGACCTTCCTGAGGTTCCTACGAGCACCCTCGACACTATTTCTATTAATCTATCTGATATCCGTACTCATCTTAGCTTCGTGAAGCAGCATAAGGCCTCAGGATGGGACCCTCTTAGTAACATCGTCCTTTGGTCATGTTCCGACTCTTTGTCTATTCCACTTTATAACATTTTCACCAAATCAGTTCAGTCTAGATTTTTCCTTCATATTGGAAACGCTCGAATATTGTTCCCATTCATAAGAAAGGACCTAAGGACGATTAACTACCGACCTGTCTCTCTTCTGCCTACCTTGTCTCGATTTATCCTCGCATTGCTCCTACATTGCTGATCAGCAACATGGCCTTATGTCCGGTAGGTCCTGGGAGACCAACCTTGCGTGTCTCCTTGCATGGGCCTATGAAGCCATCAAATGTAAGAAGCATGCCCTGTTACTTCGCAAATGACACAATTTTGGTATTCGTGGTAGTTTACTTTCATGGTTCACTCCTTACTTGAATGGTAGGCAGCAGAGAGTCGTCATCGAGGGTTCATCATCGGAGTGGCATAATGTTACTTCAGGTGTTCCACAGGGTCCTATCCTTGGGCCTTTACTCTTCAATATATACATCAATGATCTTATTCCTCTTTTCAAACACTCTAAGAGCCTCCTCTATGCTGACATATAGGCCTTTAGAGTTGGAAACAAATTTAATTTTTTAAGTAATGATTGATGATAATACTGTATATAGACACAATTTAAATGTTCTTAGCAATAATTGTAAATACAAAAAAGTTACTTACCCAACATCCTTGGATATTAATCCATTCCAAAAATTCCGTCTTCACGTATTTGTCTACACTCTGTATTACTTGATCAATCAAATCAGTTCTATTTCTATCTTTACATAAAACAGCTAACCTCGCTCCAAACACAAAAACCATAATTATACGGCCCCAGTTTATGATATTATCGCTAAACATTTCTGTTAAAATGTCTTTGAAAAACGTCTCGAAATTTGATTCAAGCAAAACTTTTCTAGTTAATTCATAAAGATGTTAATTGTGCATTTCATACATGCTTTTGCAATATTAAAAAAAATTACTGTTCATAACCTCTATATATTCCATGTCATTGCCTAGTTTATATGCCACAAACCCTGAATTTATTTCTCGTGCAATTCGTTCAGTTTCCATGTTCATGTTTTTTCCCTCTAAAAACAAAATTATGTTTCAACTTTGAACACGATCTTCGTGGATAGGTATTACGTAAAAGAATTGCTTAATTTGATGAAGTTGAAACAACTAAACTTATGTTCTTACCCCAAATTTCATCTAAATGTATGCACTACAGGCAGAAATGTCATTACATGACGTTAGAAGCGGGTAATTCAAACCATAGTCACCAGCGGTCACTGATATCTCTGAACCAATAGAAATCGCTCTTTACATGAGTCAATAGAAATCGTCCATTCCACACTACGTCACCAAATTACATTCACCCGGGCAATTCAAACTAGTAACCAAATTTACAGTCGCCAATATTTTTTAGTCACCAATAATCCCCTAACCTGACTTAATAATCACCTTTTTGTTTTCAAATTCAATACCCTCATTAATTTTATGGTGAAGAAGATTTGTTTGTGACAGTAAATCCAGCACTGGCAAACCTAATTATCTCCCTTTTGGCTCAATTTTCAATACCCTCTCATTGTTAACAATTTCTAAAGAACACACAATACTGTTTAACAATTACATACGTAGTAACATTTTTTTTTCTATACATCCCAGAATTTCATCAAAATATATACACTGCAGATGTAGAAAGATTACATGACGTCAGTAAATCTATTCGTATTTAGATTTCTTAATTTAATTTTGTAATTTACTTTAGTTATTTAAAGAAGTTAGATTCTATAGGAACTAGAAACCTGGAGAATAACCTTTTGTTTTCAGTTTCAGGGGTTTCAGCACCTCACTATCTTAATTGACAAGTAAGATTCTATTGAGACTAAAACAAAGGGAATACCTGGTAGATATAACTATCTAAAACAAAGGGATTAAATGATGTCAGTAGCGTCCTTTCTATTGTTCTGAAGCAAAGAGATTAAATGATGTCATTAGTGTGTCTTCGTGTCCATTGTTCTAAAACAAAGGGATTAAATGATTTCATTAGCGTCGCTTCTTGTCCATTGTTCTAAAACAAAGGAATTAAATGACGTCATAGCGTCTCTTCTCCTAACGCCCTCTAAAGTTTGTGCTGTACCGCGGTACCTTACTACTATGGCCTTTCATATCGATTTTCTTCGCTTCAACTTAAACCTTGGAGTCTGTAGATAATGTTTGTGCTCGTCCATATTCGTTTCTCCCTTTTGTCAACGTCAGTTTTGTTGACAAACTTATTCTTTATCTTCTTCTTTTGTGTTTTCTTGTTAAGTGTTTTCGTGTCTGTTTTTATCATGTCCATTTATTTGATGATTATGACAGACAATGTTTAAATAATATAACTTTTAACCCCTTTTCCATTTACGACAAACATGATCGAGAGAAAAACATCTCTTATCAAGTTATGTACAATTTCTTCATTTTACCCATTCTCGATCTCCATTACCAACTCGTTACATTTTGTTTTTGTCCCATAATCATATAAGAAAATAAAAAATTGCATTTCTGAGCATCTTCTTGTTTTCTTAAATCAATGAAAACCGACCCGGTAAGGCAGCCCCTATTCATACCATCAAGCCAGTTGTTATACGTGTTAGTAAGTACAGTTAAAGTAGAATGATGTTTTCTAAAGCCAGATGGTGCAAAAATGTTATTAGACGTAAGGTAGTCATAAAGTTGATTGTGGGCGTCCCGTTCAATTATTTTAGACAAGATAGGCATCACTGATATAGGGCGATAGTTGTTAAGTACGCATTTAGGGCCACTTTTATGAATTGGGACTACCTTAGCGATTGTAAGATCTTTTGGGAAATTAATACCGGAAGCAAGTGAAATGTTACAAATGTGTGTCAGATAGGGTGCAATAACAGGGGCAGCCAATTTCAAAATCCTGACTGGATGACAGTGTAAGCGGCCAAGCCCAGTGACGTAGGCCTACTAGAACCCCGAAGCTGCTCGAGGACAAACTCAGTTGAAACATCACAAAAACCAAAAGAAAATGAATGTTGATATATAAGGGCATGGATCAATATCAGTTAAATCAAGAGCCCGATCTAATTCAGGTGGTACATTAATAAAATAATTATTAAATAAATTTCATCATCAGAAGTAATAATATCTCCATTAATAGTAATGGAAGCAGGCATAACATTTATGCCAGACGTCACAAATTGCCTGAGTCCTCGCCACATTTGTTTAGAGTTATTTACATAGTTATTAATGTGGTTCTAATAATATTCTATCGTGGCCTTCTTACAGAGCTTATTCACTTTATTTCTAAGGCCTTTGCTTTACTCCAAAGGTCCTCACAGCTTAGCTTGATGCTTTACCCTGTCCCGTTCGTGGATGAGTGATAATATGTCTTCCCTATCTCTGGCCACTGAGGCATATTTGCCCTGAAACGCCGTGTTTTGATTGGCAAATGCTTATCAATAACTAATTTCATAAAGTTATTAAAATACGTAAGCAAATATCAACAACCTCAAGCTGAGTGATGATTGACCAGGGAAGTTTTTTTAGATCCTCAATGAAATTAGCTTAATTGAGAGATCGAAAATCTCTATATGTTCGCTGGTTATGGAAGTATGTTGGTGGTTTAATATTAATTGATGTAAAAATAAAATCATGATCACGTAATAGGCCTAAAGAAGGCAAACCTGAAGTAAAATTGTGCAGGTCTCGGTTGGTCGTCAAAATCAGGTCTATTAAAGATTGACCGTCGTCAGATGTGCGGGTTGCGTTTGTAACTATCTGTGCAAGGTTAACTATATCCATGATATTCCTAAGATTATGTAGATTCGAATGTTGCCTAAGAAAATCAATGTTTAAATCACCGATAATGACCAAATCATGTGGTACACAGTACTTATTAAGAAACATTTCAAAATGCTCAAAGAATATTACTGGTGTACTGGGTGGTCTGTATAATGCAGCTATCCTGATGGTGACAGGTGAGATTAAGACGTCTATCAATAATGATTCGAGTGACTTGTTCAACTCTTGGTCAAACACCACCTCGCTATATGTTAGATAGTCAGCAATGTAAATTGCCACGCCTCTGCCATTCCTATCCCTATCGTTCCTATCCCGGTAGGTGAATCTCGGCATCACTTATGACTGCAGACAGTTTACTTTCATAAGTATGTGAAGTGGGGTCTCTTGGATCATGAGACGCAGTTGATCAATTTTATTATATAAACTTTTAATATTTATATGTGCAATTGTCAATCCCTTACAACTCTTTATTTCCTGAAAAGTGTTTATTTGACGATGTTGATTATCATCCTCAGGTCCGGGGTTTGGATGAACATCCCCGCATAAAGATATTTGCACCGTAGAATTTGAACTTGCATACCTGAGAATTAGACTGCTATAGCGTTTTGCCACCATATCGTTTGTGTTAACTTTTCATCACAACAACCACAATAATAATAATAATAATAATATTAATAATAATAATAATAATAATAATAATAATAATAATAATAATAATTAAATAATAAATAATAATAATAATAATTCAATGAGACTAATTAAAAATAATTTGCGTTCTGTTATGACAAATGCTCATTTAGATAGCCTCATGAAGGTTGGAATCGTGATAGGTGAAACAACCGCGACCATGACAACGTGGTTGACAGATTTCATGCAAAATTTCCAAAATATATAGAATTTCACTTTCAAGAAGAGGATTTGAAAATAAATTAGATGGTTACATTACATACTCTTTGTTTCTTGCTTTTTTCAAAATGTTTTGGTTTTTGGAAGCTGATGTCAATATTAGAAAGCATAGCCTACATGAAGTCATATTATAGTAACTCGATGCCTATCAAATAAGTAATAAAATTCGCCATAATTCATCAAATATCCTGGCCCCCAGCCAAATGAGACTCGATTCGCTCCACTAGCCCCCACGTCGGGGCCTTTAGCCCCTCCGTCGGGCAGGTCATGGCGCCACTCCTGCTAGGAGGTATAACTGAATTAAGGCGGAGCTGAAGTCAATAAACATGCATTCGAACATATCGTTTATCTCTCTTCGAGATGTTGCAGCACTCTATGAAGCAACAGATTAACTGTGTCCTCGGTTGAACGGTTTTGACGATACGAATAGGGCGATAATCGGTCATTTCCGGCCATTAAGGTACTATTTCCTCAAATCTTCTTACCTCACCCCAATCATGGTGGGGCTGAGGTGCAGTGGTGGAGCCAGAAAGGGGCTGGGGGGATATAGCAAATCGTCGAGGAAACCTAGCCCCCCCCCCTCCCCCACCCGGTCGGAGAAGAGGAGTATATTCCGTCAGGGAATAAAAGAAAGTTAAAAAATTAATATTAACAAAACAACAACTATATTAATAGTAATAGGCTAATAATAATAATAATAATGATATAATAAAATAAATTCACGTGCCGTTTTATTGTAATTTATCCGACTACTGCGCATATTACTTTTCACATCGAATTAAGCCCATGAAACAACGGGTATTCTTCACAATAAATTAATTACTTTCATTACTATCTATTGGAACGTAGGTCAATGGGACAGTGTCAAGTGTCAAAACAGTGTTTTGACACAATTTTTAAAATGTCAGTGCATATTAATGGGATTTGGTCATGACGTTATGTGGTTTGGTCATCATTAACTATTTTCTCATTTAATAAGAATTACATATGTGGAATACCAATGCATGAATGGATGAATGTCTATAATAAATAGTCGTCTTCTAGTATAGGGAGGCCTATTAAATATTATTTTCTTATAAACCACCAGGCTTTTTCTATTATCAACATTCAAAATACTATCATGATTTGAAGTAAACTTTCTAAAAACCCACAAAATATATAGCATACTTTCCAATAATATAATGTAATGTAATGTAATATAATGTAATGTAATGTAATGTAATGTAATAATATAATATAATAATATAATATAATGTTATTCTTATAGTCTTGCCTTTATATTTCGTTAAAAAAACGGATATAATAATTTGACTTTATGCACAGGTGTTAAATTACTGTTTTTATATGCCATCACTCGGCGAAACTCATGCATCCACAACAGACGCTGGGGGAGTTTTCTCCACACAGCGAATTGGGGGGTGGGGGTCACGCTGATTCGCGTGCATTAAGAATAGCAGTGGACACTCTTCTGTTATATACTCTTTGCTTGTTTGAAATGCAACTCTGGCGCGGTGGTGGTAATAAAACTAGTGTGGTCTTCCCGCTCGCTCTCGGCCAATCAAAAGCTTATTTGTACAACCTTTTTCTTATTTACACTTCTTCACATACTCACAAGGACGTCCGAACGTCATGTCGAAACTATGTAACATAATGAGCAAACCACATAACATCATGACCAAACTACATAACTTCATGACCAAAAAACATAGCATAATGAGAAACCACATAACATCATGACCAAACCACATAACGTCATGGCGATTGCACATAATATGTTTGTGTTCCCTCCTGTAAGTGGCGAATTTTATGTTTGTTGTTGGCTGGGATAAATAAATAAAATAAAGCGTTTGCACATAACCGAAGATACTAACGGCGTTCCATATTTCGCTGCTCGAATTTTGGCATCCAGGCAACGGTGCAACAATTATTACATGTGTGTGGTGGTCGAAGCTAAATAGAGTTTGTGATAATGGTAGTCCTAAGGGCTAAATGTATTATAGTAGGTAGGTTGAATTCAGAGAGATTTTGCTCAGCAGTGTTAATTTTTTGTTTGGTGGCCAAACTAGGCCTACCTTGGCCCTAGCCTGGCTAGCCTAGGCCTAGGAAGGAGGAGACTAGGCCTTAGGCCTACCCGTCCGTAAATAAAGGTATTCTCCGTAAAGGCCTCAGCCTAGAGAGCCAGGCTAGGCTAGAGGGGTGTTGGTCAATCCGTACCCAAACAAACCCGTACCCATACCAACCCGTACCCAAATTTTGGTCAATCCGTACCCAAACAAACCCGTACCCAAATTTTGGTCAATCCGTACCCACGTTTGGTCAACCCGTACACACGTCATTTTGGTCAACCCGTACGCAAACCAAAAGATATTTGTTGTAGTATCTGTACGATCTTGTGCTGTCTGTAAGATTGTTGTTGCCGCTAATTATTAAGGTAAGTTTTCTTTTCCTCTGGGCCTATACTTATTAGTGTTCTTTTTTTCTCTTTTCTCATAAGACATAATTTTCAATTAGTTTTAATTTTCTCTGCTTCGTTTTCTTATCCTTTTGGGCCTATTCATATTATATAATAATTAATAATAATAATTTATAACAATAATCATCTATATAGGCTATACATATTTATGTATATACACATATACATCCATACATATATATATATAGGCCTAAATACCACACGGGACCACTCGCGACCACTCGGGAACACACGGGTGCAAAAATGATAAAAATATTACCACACAAGAGTAGAAAAGTACTTAATATTCGATAGAAACCAACTTTTAGAACGGTATCAAAATTTCGTTAAAAATCGATGTAATTTGATTTTGTTTTGTTGGTTTTTCCCATCGTGTCTCGGTATGTAATGCGTTGACATTGTGGATCAGTAACGCATTGACGTGTCAG
Source organism: Anneissia japonica (assembly GCF_011630105.1). Classification (NCBI taxonomy): domain Eukaryota; kingdom Metazoa; phylum Echinodermata; class Crinoidea; order Comatulida; family Comatulidae; genus Anneissia; species Anneissia japonica. The sequence goes on from NW_022726379.1 coordinate 812,882, forward strand.
CAGAAACGCATTCAACCATGACCTTCATGTCTGTGTTTCATAGCATCAATCAAGATAGGCCGTTATAATATACTGCCGCGTAAACGGTAATGAACCTATTCTACATAAAACGAAAATGAGAATTTGAATTTTTATGT